>NW_027507758.1:470070377-470270377 GCF_037356315.1 Lithobates pipiens | reverse complement strand
TAATGCATGTGTGCTAATGCAGCGTGGCATTATAGGGCCCACTCACACTATAACATTGCAGTAGCTCATATAACATGCATTGGTGCAATGTGGTACTATTTATCCTGAATATCACCCCAATGTACTCAGCCAATGGATATAAATTGCAGCACAGTGCAACATGCAGTGTGTTGTGCTTCCAAGAATGCTGCCATATTGATTTTTGGTCCATTGTGGTGTGCTGGGGAGCCCATTCAATCCATTTTAATGCATTGGCACATGTTGAAATTGCACTGCAACCCATGCCTACCAGCAAAGGGCATTCAGATGTCATTCAGAATAAATAGCATTGCATCAAACCTACATGTTAAATGTGTGTTGAGGTGCTTTGAAGTAAAGTATGTGGTAACAAATCCACAGTGGAAATGGGCCCTAAATGAACCACATGACTCCACTTCACCACTGCCATGTATGATTGCTTGTTGGATTCTTCCATTGGTGACTTGGTTTTATGGTAATTCTAGTAGAAAAAGAGACACTTCCCATTCATCCTACTACTAATATACAGAATGTCCTAGAGGAAGCTTCTGCGTTAATGTAGTAGAATAGGAAGTGTCTCTTCTGTGCAGTTGTATGAATCCTATGGCAAGTCCTGTATAGCAGTAGTAGGATAAATTGGAAATGTCTTACTGGTAAGATGATTTGGAAACGTTCCACTGGAAGGATGAATTGGAAATAGCTTACTGGTAGGATGGATTGAAAATGTCTTACTGGTATGATGAATTAGAAGTCCTCAGTGGAAATAGGCCCTAAATCAACCACATGGCTTCACTTCACTACTACCATGTATGATTGCTTTTTGCATTCTCCCATTGGTGACTTGGTTCTATGGTAATTCTAGTAGCAGTTGCGTAAATGTAGACACTCCCTGTAGGATGTTCTGCATATTAGTAGTAGGACGAATGGGAAGTATCTCTTCTGTGCCATTGTATAACTCCTATGGCAAGTTCTGTATAGTAGTATGACTTGGAAGTGTCTTTTGGACAGTTGTAGGACTCTTATGAAATGTCCTGTATATTAGTAGGATGAATTAGAAGTGTATTTTGGAGAATTGTAGGACCCCAAAGACAAGTCCTGTATCTTTGTAGTATGAAGAACTGGAAGTGTCTCTTTGTACAGTTGTAGGACTTCTATGACAAGCTCTGTATCATAGTAGAATGAATTGGAAGTTTCTTTTGCATAGTTGTTGGTCTCTTATGACAAATCTTGTATACTGTATTAGTATTAGGCTGAATTGGAAGTGTCTTATGGACAGTTATAGGACTCTTATGACAAGTTGTGTATGTTACTAGGATGAATTGGAAGTGTCTGCTCTGTTCTGTTGGCCTCATCTCAGAGTTCAGCGCTAGGGACAAGTCTCCCAGCCCATATGGGAACCTAATTTCCCAAACACAAAATAGGAAGAGCCTATTTATTTTTCCTTTTATTCTGTGTCCTCATCCACATTGTCTGCTTTAAACGTGAATTGGGTCCTCTAAATATTTCTGTTGCTGCTCAGTGTGACATTTACAGCTCTGCGGAGTGTATTAAAGAGCTGCCAGCTGAATGGGTCCCTGTGTTTCCCCCATGCAGAGTGGAACTGGCCCCCAGGCGGCGTCACAATGCATTTGTCCCTGGTCAGGCGCTCAGCCCCAATAGACTCTGTGCAAACTCTTCCCAATCTCTGAGCTCTGGAGGCAGATTAAATTGACTTCTTTCTTCCTTTCTCACTTTCATCTTGAACGATTCCCGCCCTCTTTAGCCCCGGGCAAACATTCGTGAAATTTCTACAGCCTCCCCTATTTCTTTTATTTAACCCCTTGTGATGGCAGAATCTGGACAAGATGTTCAGGGCTTTCTAAACACTAGGAAAAGATCTCCAGGGTGTCTAATAGAAGTCAAATACTGTAACAGGGAGTATAATATAAAATTAAAATCAGATGAAAATAAAAGGGAAGGCCTAGCGCACTCCAGTGGCCAAATCAAAACTCTTCTGGGCCTGGGAAACTAGTATTACTATAGCATAAATCAACTGGGCACATATTTTTAGTTCCTATTGTAAAGTTTACATAAAACAGATTTTGAATGTAACTTTTAAATTGTTTTGTGGTTTCCATACTATATTTTTATGAAGGTATTTGTGTTGGGATTTGTTGATTGTCAGTCTAGTGGCATTTGAGATAAAATCAATTACAGGACAAGGCACAAACATATTTTAATGCGGTTTGTTATTCATTAAGGGTCTTAGATAACATATAGATAAGCATTAAGAGGATCAATACTACACTAATAGGCAGAAAGCATAATAAGTATACATAACAAGTGAATTGAGTAATGTTAATAAGATGTCAAATACACACACACACACATAGCATTCAGCTGCTGTACTTTAGGCACTTGCTTGCTGGTACTTGTAGTTCATTAGCTGCAAACCATTAGGTTTCACAGTTTTGAATAGGGGACTTTTAGTAAGGAAGTTGAAAGGGGTCTGGCATAAGGAGTACACATGGCTGCTCTACAGACATGGTTTTGTTCTTAGTGAAAGCTTCTTTGCAGGGACAGAGACATATTTTGTCGCTGTGGTCACGGGACGTGCACAGAGCAGCGCTGTATACGGGACACGCGACTACCAACCCAGAGCTTAAATATTTAGATGCAACCTGACAATCAGGGACTTGTTGCCCAGCTTTCATCTGCCTGCAGCTAAGTCATGTGCCACTTAGATGGTCATCCTGATACTACTATCCAGGGTCAAAAACTCTACATTACTACCCTCCAGGGTCTTATTAATAAAGGGACAAAAAGGGCATTTGTCTCATATTCACCAGGACAGGTGACCCACCAACAGACTTTTATGTAATGGAGCTTAGAATGTGAGCCTGTAAAGGAAAAATATATTTTATCAGTTTATGAAATCTAGATAGCATTTAACCCTAGTTGTTTTAGCCTCAGTTCTGTGGCACTTTCAGGGGTATGATCTCATATGTCTGTATGGAGCAGCTTGACCAAGCTTTCCATAGTATGGAGTCATTAGGATACTTACCACACACGTACATTTCCTTTGGAAACCTTTGGTTTTACCTGTATAGTTAGCGCTCAAACCTATGAACAAAGCCTAAGCACTTATAACTATATTGGGACTATACTATGCCCTTTTTAATTATATTTTTACATTTGCTGCATTTTACAGGGTGGGCAAAAGTTATGGACATATGGAAATCGATTGTTTTCCACAGGGTCCTTTCTCATCAACAGATTTCTTTAGACCACTTTCGAGAAGAGCCCTGCATGCTGCATGTTTGGTATATTGACTTGCATTTCGTCACCCAAGGAGAACTTGAACAACAGAATCTGGAGCAGCTATGCAAGGCAACCAGTCAGCTTCTATCTTCAGTTTGTTCAATTAAGCTTTGAAAATGAAAAACAGAAGCTTATTACCTAGTTGCTATGCACAGCTGCTCCAGATTCTGTCTGCTTGTTTGAATGAATGCCCCCTAAGCCCCCTTAGGCCAGCCATACACTTTTCCTGCTAAACCGACCGATATTCGAATCATTAATGGGCAGGCTGAATGTACCAATTTGATTGGTTGATCAACTTGGGTACAACCAGCCTGCCGGATTCGCTTGCGAATATTGCAAGCGACTGCTATAGCTGCTAGCAGTAATTACTGTCTTCTCCTGGTGGGGATGGCCCTCCTTCACAGGAGGGATTCCCTTGTCAGCACTGTCTGTGTTGATGGGTGAATCATGCAAATTTCTTTCTTGCAACCCATGGTTGTAGGAAAGAAATTCACACCATCTATGGCCTGCCGTATTCAGTTGATTTACAACTAAAGTACATATATTTATTCTTAAATTTATTACAGGTACTGTAATAGCACTGTCAATTTACATGTATATGCACAGATGTCCACAGATGTGCAGTTTATGGTGGTGCAGTGTGTGGTTTGTGCCACTGTTTAGTGTGATATATATATATATATATATATATATATATATATATATATATTAGGACTGGGAAAGTTAAAGATTAATTCCTTGATTAATCGTTAATATTTTGATCAATCAAAATTCTTTTGATCGGTACTCACCTCTCCGCCGGCTTCTGGGTCTTCAGAGAGTTCCGTCGGAGATCTAGTGATGTCACAGACATCAACATCACTGGACTCCCCCCGTTCCCCAAGTGCCTCCGTTTTCGAATGAAGGAAAGAGGGGGAGGAGTCCGGTGGCGTCGATGTCCGTGACGTCACGGGCAGCCTGGACAGTGATGGTAAATATGGATGTGGTTAACTGGGATCATTCAGTGAGCTAAGTGTAGGCAAATTTGATAACCTCCATTTTTAACATTGTTGAAAAAAAAAAAAACAACAAAATGTAAACAATCCGGTATGTCAGCCTGACTGGCTAAAGTGATGCCTACTTGACTACTATAAAGTGACTGACAGTCAATATTCTAGATATGTTTTATAATTAAAGTTAAATTAACTTTCTAAGTTTTTCTTAAAGTTTAATAAAAAAATTACTTACGTCAGTGCTACAGTTTGAATTTAATGGTATTTGTGTGAACTGTGAAGTTAAGTCATGGATTGTGGAAACTAACTAGTGTCGGGTGATTGTATATAGTGTATACCACATTTACCACTGACTAATGCAGAGTTGCAATGCAAGGAGATCAGCTAAAAGTAGTTGGCTCTGTATGTGCATTATAATTAATCAAAATTAGTAGATTAATCGATTACAAAAAGTTGATTAATCGACCGCGAAAATTTTAAACAGTAACAGCCCTAATATATACATATATATATATATATATACAGTATCTCACAAAAGTGAGTACACCCCTCACATTTTTGTAAATATTTTATTCTAGCTTTTCATGTGACAACACTGCAGAAATTACACTTTGCTACAATATATAGTAGTGAGTGTACAGCTTGTATAACAGTGTCAATTTTCTGTCCCCTCAAAATAACTCAACAGACAGCCATTAAGGTCTATACCGCTGGCAACAAAAGTGAGTACACCCCTAAGTGAAAATGTCCAAATTGGGCCCAAAGTGTAAATATTTTGTGTGGCCACCATTATTTTCCAGCACTGCTTTAACCCTCTTGGGCATGGAGTTCACCATAGCTTCACAGGTTGCCACTAGAGTCCTCTTTCACTCCTCCATGACAACATCCACGATGAGATGGTGGATGTTAGAGACCTTGCGCTCCTCCACCTTCCATTTGAGGATCCCTCACAGATGCTAAATAGGGTTTAGGTCTGGAGACATGCTTGACCAGTCCATCACCTTTACCCTCAGCTTCTTTAGCAAGGCAGTGTGTGTTTGGGGTCATTATCGTGTTGGAATACTGCCCTGCAGCCCAGTCACCGTAGGGAGGGGATCATACTCTGCTTCAATATGTCACAGTACATGTTAGCATTCATGGTTCCCTCAATGAACTGTAGCTCCCCAGTGCCTGCAGCACTCATGCAGCTCAAGGCCATGACACTCCCACCACCATGTTTGACTGTAGACAGGACACACTTGTCTTTGTACTCCTTAGCTGGTTCCCTTCACACACGCTTGACACCATCTGAACCAAATAAGTTTATCTTGGTCTCATCAGACCACAGGACATGGTTCCAGTAATCCATGTCCTTAGTCTGCTTGTCTTCAGCAGACTGTTTGTGGGCTTTCTTGTGCATCATCTTCAGAAGAGGCTTCCTTCTGGGACGACAGCCATGCAGACCAATTTGATGCAGTGTGTGGTGTATGGTCTGAGCACTGACAGGCTGACCCCCCACCCCTTCAACCTCTGCAGCAATGCTGGCAGCACTCATACGTCTACTTCCCAAAGACAACCTCTGAATATGACACTGAGCATGTGCACTCAACTTCTTTGGTTGACCATGGCGAGGCCTGTTCTGAGTGGAACCTGTCCCAAAACCGCTGTATGGTCTTGGCCAACGTGCTGCAGCTCAGTTTCACGGTCTTAACAATCTTCTAATAGCCTAGTCCATCTTTATGTACAGCAACAATTATATTTTTAAGATCCTCAGAGAGTTCTTTGCCATGAGGTGCCATGTTAAAATTCCAGTGACCAGTGTGAGAGAGTGAGAGCGATAACACCAAATTTAACACACCTGCTCCCTATTCATACCTAAGACCTTGTAACACTAACGAGTCACATGACACCAGGGAGGGAAAATGGCTAATTGGGCCCAATTAGGACATTTTCATTTAGAGATGTACTCACTTTTGTTGCCAGCGGTTTAGACATTAATGGCTGTGTGTTGAGTTATTTTGAGGGGACAGAACATTTACACTGTTATACAAGCTGTACACTTAATACTTTTCACTTGTAGCAAAGTGTCATTTCTTCAGTGTTGTCACATGAAAAGATATAATAAAATATTTACAAAAATGTGAGGGGTGTACTTACTTCTGTGAGATACTATATATATATATATATATATATATATATATATATATACACACACACAATATATATATATATATATATATAGATATATACACTATAGTGTAGATGTATAATGTAGATGTAGATGTTCATTTCATGTTTAGTCATGTATTATACTCATTTTACTGTTCGGAAATGGCATGCATAGGAAGTCGGCACCATGCTAGGAAGATATTTTTAAGGAGAGTGTACAGATAGTATCTTAGTATGCTGATGGGCTGCTGCAAATTCTGGAGGGGATAAATCAATAAAAACCTTTTTTTTCTCAGGAGAAGAAATATACAAGGAAAATGCCAGGCTTTGTTTGACCTAGTAGTTTTACACGGAGAAGGCACAGGATATTAATTTGTGGATGTTGGGTATGATTTACTGAATAGGGAATTAGTATGCCTTTTTCAGAGAGCTAAGCAGGTTGAAGGGATTTCTGAACTCTTTAACTATTGAACAATCTCAAAATTATGGATTAGTGAAGGGCCTTAATTTCGCTGAAATGTTGGTGACAAAGTAAATATGAAAAAAAGTACAATTTTGTTTTTCAAGAGCAACTTAATTAACAAATTGAAAATTTCTACTTTAGTGACAATAGTTAATTAAAAATGTTTTAGATCTTACTAGCTCCTAGGATTGTGACCAAAATAGGGTTGTGGGGTGCATTCCATTGAACTGCTAATATTTGTGACAGGTGAGCCGTCAGAGAGCGTGATGTGCCCAGGGCACAGTGTGGCCATAGCGCTCCCCTGTGTAGTAGAGATGCTGGGGGCTCATCCAGCTTTACACACTCTTAACTCTGACTAATGGAGCGGAACTACAATAGCTTTGTGGTTCATGTAAGATGAAATGGACTGGATCGCTGAGCAGTAAATCTAAGGGCTGGTTACATGTCACTAACAATCCTGCCATGCCCAAAACATATGTGACTGACTGGTAACTGAGTGTGACAGCCTAGTAGTTGTGTAGTCTTGTGTGCAAGCAAATCACTGCCATCAGGAAAACATAAAGTAACAGTAAATCCATTGCCTGCTGACAAATATAATATTTGGCCTGTATTTATTAGCAAATAATTGCCCATATAATAATATATTTTAAATAAATAATTTTCACTGTGCTTAGGCTCTAAAAAAGCAGCTGTCATAAAATGTTGGCAACAATATAAACATAAAAAGAAAAAATATGTAGCGCTAAAAGACAAATAAAACATGAAGTTTCCTATATGTCCTCAGACACTAATACGTAAATAGCACATGAGTTCATAAAAAGTCCATATATCTTAGGGGTTACCCGAGGTGTATGACTAGACAAAACTACAGGTAAATAGTAGTACATCCTGCACCAAACACCAACACATTGGGCCACGTACCCCAAAGTATTGACCAGTAGATTATAGGTAAAGGCACAATAGTACTTCAATAGCTAGTCTCCTCTTCTCCAAAGTAACGTGCGAATGGATCCTGATCCTCAAGGATGGTAAATCCACAGTTCTCCTGCTCTGTTGCAGTGGTTTTTCAGAGCAGCCTGAGGCCAAAACCACTGCAATAGAGCAGCAGACCTGTGGATTTACTATCCTTGTTAATATTAGTAATATAATTCAAAAAATAACTCCAAATATCTTATTTTATAGCTTTATTAATGTCATATGATCACACTAGATTCCAGCTCTGTTGGTTGTAAATGCAAAAGGATGCTTGACGGCTTCTGCCAATTCACCTATCCCAGAAGCGCTGTAGCTCCATGGCGACCTGGGAAGTATCCTAATTCTTTAGGTGGAGTTAAAGGGATGATTGACATCCATGTACACTCTACCTACAACATCACTGTCCATGTACAACTGTACAGCTTAATTTAAAAATAAATAAATAAAGAGTATTTAGATTTACAACCACTTTATGTCAACCACTGTATGTTAAAATCTGCATTTGTGCACAAACAATGATGTTTTATGTGTTAACACAGTATTAAATTGTTGTATTCAACTGCCCTCTTACTTCTTCATTTAAATAATGATATGAATTACAAGTTTAACAATATATATTAAAGTTACACTTGTTCATATCAATATATCAATATATATATATCTATATATATAGATATATATATATATATATAGATCTATCTATCTATCTATCTATCTATCTATCTATCTATCTATCTATCTATCTATCTATCTATCTATCTATCTATCTATCTATCTATCTATCTATCTATCTATCTATCTATCTATCTATCTATCTATCTATCTAGATAGATAGATAGATAGATAGATAGATAGATAGATAGATAGATAGATAGATAGATATACACACAAACTTTATTACTTCTTAGCCCTTGTACACATGGTCGGACATTCTGACAACCAAATCCATTGGATTTTGTCTGACGGATTTTGTCCGAAACTGTTGCATACACACGGTCGGACAAAGTTGTCGGAAAATCCGATTGTACATAACATCATGACGTTATTTTCGTTACGATGGGACTACGTTCCCAATACGATGGGACTACTAGTAGCCAATAGCTTTGGTCTAGGAATTTGATCTGAGCATGCGTGGCACTTTGTCCGTCGGAGTAGGCTACACATGATCGGAGTATGTCCGATCGGAGCATTTTGTCGGAAAATTTTACGGACAAGTTGGATGGAGACCACACACAGTTGATTATCCGACAAAACGGTCCAGAAGGACACATTCCGTCGGAATCGCCGACCGTGTGTACAAGGGCTTAAAGGTCACCAGAGAAGACAAGGTGGTGCTCCTGAAAAGTAGGATGCTGATCATGGAAGTTCAAGCAAATCTCTAGTGAACTGGGCCATGCTTTGTTAAGAGGATATTGTGTGTCTTCAAGTGGTTAAAGTCTAGTATAGCCATAACTTTTTGGTTGTAGCGATAGTGAGGAAGATTTAGAACCTCTGCTAAATTGATACTGTCTGCATCCCTGTCACTAGAACTCAAAGTGAGAACAAATATTCCAATGGGAACACTTGTTATCTTAACAATTGTCTAAGAGGGAAATTGCTCTCACTTTGTAGAGAATTTCTTTTACTCCCTGTTGGTCTCCAGGAGAAGGGAAGGGAAGTCTTCCTAATGGACACGGAGCAATAAATGTCCTCAGGGTTTTAACCTTTGCCTACTTCATTCAGATCTAAAAAAAAAACAGGTTTTGGCTTCAGATACAATTTAAATGTTTAACTCCATGGGCAAATGTCTTTCTTCAGTCTATTTAACCATACAAGAAACTTGCAGACTTTTCCTGCTTAGTGAACGTCTTGGACCTTTTGAATCCACCATGATCTTTTTCTTTAACTTGACTGACATTACAGTGTGGCGCACACTTGGTGAAATTAATATTCCATTTGGCTATTGGTTGCTGAGATTTCCCATCCTGCTGTAAGATATCTGCATGGGATAAACCAGCACTTCCAGTGGTCAGAATTACTCTGTTGTTAACCCCAAATGGCTTGATCACCACATGTGATGTTTTTGTAACTTTGTTTACAGGTACCAGTATTGGTATGGCAATTTTGACACATATCTCCCAAAGGCAAAAATCCAGTTCACATATTCCAATCTGTTAAATTTGGTTCTGCATCATACCTTAGGAACATAAATTTCTCCTTTGTTGATTCCTTGGAAAAGGAGGTTCTTGAGAAAGTGGTTTTTACACCCCCAAAATTTGGGATTTTCCCTTCTCTCTTCACCAGGATATAGCTCAGCTATCCTTCTCAGTGTTCCATTTTGGGTACTCAATTCCTGTATGTATTTGTGAATATCAGCTACTATATGACTTATGTGGTGCTCACTGTACCTATATACATGCATGTACTTTTGTTGTTTTAATTAACAGTGGGGCGAATACCTATGCTGTATTATGTCTGATGCGATAGGACATACTTGGATATTTGTACCTATTGTATAATTGTATGTATAGGCCTAATACAATTTTATTCCTAAGGCATTTTTGTTATGTGGTGTGCTTACTTACTTACTATATATTTAAAATTATTAATTCCTTGAGGAAACCAGGGAAAAGAGAGACACCGTGTAGTCAATAAATGTTATTTCTAATTTTAGTAAATATTCCTTCAAGTACAGCAATGCTATTTTCAGTATTTCTGGATAGTCAGTGTTCAGCAGTGCAATAGTTAGGTCCCATACAGCAGACATATGGTTAATCCTGGGTGTATATACAGCAAAGGGGACAGTAAAAAGGTAATTAAGTTGTTTTAATACCTCATCTTAGGGGTTGCTTTACAGCTGTTTTACAACCAGGCATTAGAATGTGAAAAGGATGTCTTTAAGTAGTCTCTCTGGGCAAATATTGATTAAGTAGTTGTTTGTTGATACCTTTGTCACCTCTAGAGAAGCCAGTGGCTTTGCCCCTTGTGTTTTATATGCCATTGTTATTGGTTCCTAATGAGATCAAAGGGTGATCATTTCAGTTTATCTGTCTTGGAAAATCCTATTTGGCTGCTAAGCCCTTTTGTGGATTTTTGGCTTTTTGGTCTCTGAATGACTAGATTCAGATTAATTATGCTTTTGATCTCAGTGCTTATGATTAAAGAACAGGTTTCTGTAATTAAAATATTTTGCTTGTGAGATGTATCATCAATACGTTTAATTTAATTTTAGCGCTATTATTTTAAAACAATTTTGTCACATGTGCAGCAAGACTATACTACTTGAGTAGCAACAGTTCATATAACAGGGGCTGTGACAATGTAATATTTGCTAATTTTGTTTTAAAGCACATTTATAATGTTTTGTATATAATTTCTTTGTTATAACTAGGAATAGCAATATATATATATATATATATATATATATATATATATATATATATATATATATATATATATATATATATATATATATATATATATATATGTGAAATAAAAATATTTATATGACATTATTATTATCATTCAATTATTAATTCATATTTTTATATTACCAACCAGTAAGTGGAGCTCTAGGCTTCTTTTCATGTGTTTTTCAGATTTACAACAGGCTGCTTTTCAAAAAAAAATGGAGCTCAATAACTCATGTTTTACAAACAATACAATGGTGTTTATATATGGGAATATACACAATTCAGTTAGCAAAGTGAATGGTCACTAGCTTAGTGAATAAGATGTATAAGCTCTGTTCACTTCAGTCCTGAAACCGTGTACAAGCAAAATCCCTAAATCCCCCAAATCGCTTGTGTTTATTCACTAAAGAAACAAAAAATGTTTACTTAGCATAGTGAATGCTTACTTAGGAATGTGGATATTCACTTTCATGTTCACTATGTTAACGTAACATAGTGAATATGGTAAAGTTATGCTAACTTTGAAATACTCAACAATGCACAAAAGACATTTAAAGTGGAAGTCTGGGCTAAACCTAATCCTAAACCTGCTTTCACCCCCATTCTGAATCCTATACTAGCTAGCTTGTAGGGGAAAGATGTCTATACTTACCTCTTCTAGGGGTGTCCTGGTCTGGTCAAGTGATTGACTCCCAGCACCGGCTTCAGGGGAAAGAGGGCCAGCTGGCAATAATTGCTCCATAGTAAGCCTATTGGTGACATAACCTCCCAAGTATTGAAGTCATTGTTGGCTATCTCTCCTTTCCCCTGAAGATGGTGCTGGGAGCCGATCATCACGTGCCCAGACCAGAGCGCTCTTAGAAAAGGTAAGTATGGATATCTTTCCTCTACAAGCTAGTTAGTATAAGATTTACAATGGGGGTGGGAACTGAAGTAAGATCAGATCAGGTTTAGCCTAGACTTCCACTTTAAATGTCTTTTGAGCATAGTTGGGAATTTCAAAGTGTACATATCTTCACAATATTTACTATGTTACGTGAACACAGTGAACCTAAAAGTAAATGCACACTTTCCAAAGTAAGCACTCACTTTGCTAAGTAAACATTTTTTGTTTCTTTAGTGAATAGAACCTAGTGATTCATAGGTGTGAGTTACCCCCCTCCTTCCTTCCTCTTGTGCTGCTTTGTCCAGTTCTGTACAAACTTTTAGTTGGAAAGAGACAGTGTAAAAGCAAACAGCTTCTGTTGTGCTGTCTTTTTAAAAAAACCTTTAATATCTTGTAACATCAGGGCACCTTATCCCAAATGTTTATTTGCAAAATAACGTTTTTATATAAGCAGTAAAAAAAAAAAAAAAAAAGTGTAAACGAAAAACAAAAACAAACAAAACTGACCCAAAACCTTCTACTTTTGCTTCACACCACAATTGCAGTGATCGGCAATAGATATTAAGCACTTTTGGATACTTTTATTTACAACTTTAACATGTTTGTAGAAATCTACTTTAATTGATTTAGAGCTCAGGGCACTGCATGTTCCACATGGCTGCAGCTAGAATGAATTTTATATTACATTGCCTTGTTACTCCAGACTTGGCAGGAACATAGTTAATTAGTAACATGATACATGTCCACACTCTCTTTACTTGGTGACTGATGCATTTCTAAGTACATAATTTGTACTTCTTTAGCAGGGCAGTAAAAAGAGTAAAGGAGAAGCACCTATAGAGCAAGATGTCAGAATTCTTCTTTGATTTGATTATAGTAATATTCTGCCTAGATTCTAAAAGACAATGCACTTTGTGCTAACTTAAAAAAAAAAGACCTTCCCAGCAGAGCAGCCTTTCTCTAAATTAAACTTACCTGGTTCAGAGAGCAGTGAAGTTACATCAGGAACCAAAATAGAACAGTGTTACAGGTAAACAAGCACAGGACACTGCTTTCAGCAAGTGGAAGATGTGGTCACAGGATGAATGATGAGGTTGACACCAACATCAGTTCACTTGTGGTTTTGCCTCTTGAAGGTTGATTTACTAAAACTGGAGAGTGCAAAATCCGGAGTAGTTCTGCATAGAAACCAGCTTACATTTTTTTTTTATTTGTCAAGACTTAATTGAACAAGCTGAAGTTAGAAGCTGATGGCTACCACGCATAGCTGCAACAGATTTTGCATTATCCAGTTTTAATAAATCAATCCCACAGTCTTTTTGCAGCATCACCATTGTTTCCCACTCACATGTTAATTTATGCATTCACTTTTTTCTATCTTTTGTTACTTTCTTTTTCTAAAACACAGACCTGGACATTTGAGCATTGACCTTTAAGAAAATAAAGTGGTTTGTGATATAGAAAAAAAACAAACACACAGTACATACTCGCCTGCATGCTGCAGCATTGGTCTGATGCTACAACTGTCCCCAGCCGGCTCTAATCATGAGAACTGAAAGCTCACATGGCTGCTGATTGCTCAAATCTCAGTTCACTTGGAGATGAGAGCAGTGAATGTTAGTCACCGCTCTCTGCTCTGCCCCTCCAGCACTCACTGGAGTGCCAGGCTGGGGAGGAGGTAAGAGCATTTGGCTCTGGCTGAGAAGCTGAGCCCGCTGGTGACCAGGCATCCGGGGGATCTGGACAATATGGTTAGCATCCTTCCAGAGCATGTTGTTGGCTGATTCTGGGTCACAGGAGAGCAAAATTAAGTCTTTTAAGGATAAACCTAAACTTTTTTTCAAACAATTTTGAACCTAAAAATGACTGCACAGACTTCGCAGCCTACCACTAGGACTTTACATATTTTCTCAGTTTTAATAGAAAATGTTGGTTGTTTATCAGTTTTGGTGAAATTTGCAACTGAAAGCTAGTTCAAAGTGGTTGATTGGAAATTTCTGTATGTGTGCCCAGCAAAAATCATATTACCTCCCTGTTCCAAGAAGCAGCTAGCCACTGGGTTAACAAAAATCAAGAGCTATTTTGATAATAAAGAACTGCTTCAAAAGAATTTTAACAATTACGCTTAATATTATTGTTTTTTTCTATGGTCAGAGACAGATGGCATTTGTTGCTAATCAGAAGCAATTTACTGACATGCTTTTGGTTATTTATTAATAGTTAGTGGTGCTTATTTACTGTTATTACACAGGGTGTATGGTTGGAGGGAAAGGGAATCACATGAACAAAACACAATTTTGCTCAGTTTGCTTCTAAACACTGATTTACAAAGTACACCATGATAATTAGATGGATAGCTCTAATGATCTCTTAGGAATATTGATGTCATTCTGAATTAGTGCTAATGAGTAGTTATTGGCTGCCTTCTGCCTGTGGTAATGTAAGCCTATAAGCATGGTAAACTTGGATTGAAATTGGTAGGTGACATCTGTATTGGTGGTTTACATCACAGACATCACATAATATGTGTCTCAACAATTTCAAATTCTGGCATGCCTGGAAACGTATACATGGCTTTGATTCCGCCTCATCCCCACAATGAGGTTATTAGCCATTAATCTTTCTACCCAGGGCTACAACTATTTCTGAACATCTTCTTTTCTAATAACCTCTTGGAAAGTCTGCAAAGATGTCTGCAAATGTTATTCATAAATATTTCATACAAATAAACTTATAAATGCTTTATATTTTAAGTAGGCCTTGAATGCCAAGATTATTCTTTTGGTTATTTTACCACCACCATTGAGGTTAATTTACTAATGAAGTAGGGACTGTTCACTTGACAAGGTCAATTTCAACTTTGTTAAGAGAACAATAATAAAAAAGCTGAAGCTGTGTTCACTTTGAATACCCAGGCATAAATTGAAAAAATAGAGGACTGACATAGCATCACCTTATTCACTAAATGAACAGTCACGTTGCTTAGTGAACAGTCTCAAGTCATTTAGTAAAATTAAACCTACTGTGCTTATACAGTGGGAATACTGCTGTGTGCTATATCCTAACTCTACCATGGGTCCCAGTGGATCCATTGGACCCAGCCAGCACTTTGAAAGGGGCAGCAAACTGAACCAAGGCCACCTCTCCTTCTCTTCTATTTACCTAGCAAGTTGATGATCAACGTTTTTTTTCCAGCAGTTTTGCGCATCATGATGACAACTGCCTCCCGGGCCTCTCCGTTAGCCCCTATACTACTCTAGCCAGCCCCTATACTGCCCTAGCCTGTCCATATACTACCCTAGCCCATCCATAAATTACCCTAGCCTGTCCATATGCTGCCCTAGCGTGCCCATGTACTACCCTAGCCTGCCCCTATACTACCCTATCCTGTCTATATACTACCCTAGTCTGTCCATATACTACTCTAGCCTGTCAATATGCTACTCTATCATGCCCATTTACTACCCTAGCCTGCCCCTATACTACCCTAGCCTGTCTATATACTACACTAGCCTGTCTATATACTACCCTAGCCTGTCTATATACTACACTAGCCTGTCCCTATACTGCTCTAGCCTGTTCCTATACTGCCCCAGTCTGCCCCTTGGAATTGAACATAATGGTATGTCATATAATTTTGCATATAGACAAGGTGCTTTTGCATTTAAATCTGACTTCCTGATAAATTTAATTTTAGCTTTAATTATGATATCAAAATAATGGATGTGGGGGCCTTTTGGTGGTCATCATTTTTTTTTTTTTTGGGGGGGTGGGGGCAGCATTTTATTCTTGGACCCAGGCAGTCCAATATCTTTGGCCAGCCCTGACCCTGCCCGCATCCCAGGAAAACTGAACTGGTAATGTCTGCTATCTGTAGACCTGAGATTGTCATCCATACTTGGAAACCAGGGGTGTACTAATCTATATCTTCCTATACTTTCAATTAAGCACCTATGCTGATATCTGAGAGCCTGTATATGATTGATAGTTATGAAAATTGGCTTATTACTGTTCTTTGTAATGTGTGCAGTATTTCAGTTGGTACAATGTTGCCACAATGTAAAGTAATGTAACTCTATAGAGAGGGAACTTCTACAAGAACTATTTATTAGAGACATACATATTTCTTTAATTAAAGTGGTACTTCACTTTCTTAGTCAACATTGACTATTTTTAATCCTGCATTAGGAAATAGGAAAGTATACATATAATATTTACTTGTTTTAAACTTTTTTTTACATTTCCTCAGTTATTCCTAGTTTCCAGGTCTATACAAATGAGGGCATAAAGCACAGGAATCTACAGGAGGGGAGGAGGGTAGGAGGGGTTTTCTTAACAATGCACACCCTTCTATCTGCATGCCTGGTAGATGGATTCCAGAAAGTAAATGCTATATGAATCAACTGCCAAGATAGACATGTCTATAAATGCTAGAAGGTGTTTTCAAAGTAGTTTCTCAAAAAAAGCATGAAGACATGGGTGATTTACCCTCACTGCTGTCCTTCTGACATTCTAAATCACAGATAGATGAGTTTTTTTTTTTGTTGTTCAACACGCTAGCCGACCCGATTCCCCCATCCACACACTTGATGTGGATGGTGGAATTTTTCCCATTGAGCTATTTTATTCTGACAGTGGGGAGACTTTCCCGCCATCAGAATACACTGATCAGCACTGCCGGCTATAGCCAGGGGGACTGACTGAGCTGGGAAAATCCAACATGGCGGTTGTACAGAAGATGGCCAGAAATGTTAGAGGAGTGTGCAGACATGGATGGACGGATGAGCTTACTTTGAATATTAAAAAAGAGTTAAATAGTGTTTTTGGATTTTGTTGCTTAGATGTAGTGTAGTTCTGCTTTAATAAATACCAATGTGTTTATAATTGGCAAACTCCAGCACTCCAGTCAAAATTAAAAAGGAAGCCTCGAGTTACATAAAATGTATACAGAGTAACTGCTCAGAACCTCAGGTTTTTCTCTGGGGATTGCTGTGTCTACCAGTCCATTGTTTGTAGGGAATGGAACTCTGTTGCATTAGGTTGTAGAAGATTATATATCTTAATAACCACCTCCTGAATGGCCAGTAAAATGGCCAGTCGGGAGATCTACTAATCTAATTGGATGTTTAAAAGGTATGTCAGTACAGTGAGGATCAACCCACCAGGCTTGCTCCCAATGACTATGATCCCTCTGTTATTAGACAGTGCAGCTCACAAGCATAAGTCCCACAGAGGTGCCCTATGCCTTGTGATTGCTGTAATGGCCAATCACAGCAATCACAGATGTAAACACTGTGTGTGTTTACTTTCGAAAGCCCCCCCCTTCCTCTCAAGATTGACTCTCAAGGATCCTTATGGTGATTATGGAGATCAAGAAAGTCCTCCCCAACCTGACTAAGCTTGGTTCAAAGGGAATGAAAGAGGGCTATTGATCTATGTGAAATGGTTGTCACAAAAAAGAAAGTAGGGGGAAACAGATTTTTATTCTTATAGATGTTTTTTTTTTCCTTTATAAAGTAAAAAACTACCAAAAGAAAGCTGAAACTGTCTGAATTTTTCTTATAGAAATTATTTGTGTACAATGTTACATGACTGAGTAGTTTTTAGTCAAACTATCACAGCACTGAAAACTAAAAAGGTGCCTGAAAAGGAAGGAGGTGTAACATGCTGGTACCGAGGTGGTTAATGTAATCTAATCTGACTTTCTAAATGTATCAATCTTGCAGTGTTTGCTGGAAACCATTTTAATTTAATACAAAACACATTTTCTTGCACAGGCTTTTATTAATAATATTGTATAATATTTTATTATACAATTCATGTGAATAGCACACTATAAAATTTTCATAATAAAAAACCCTTAAAATTTTTCATAGCATAATTTCAGATCTTTTGTACTCGCTGTACTTGTTTTTTCATATTAATTTTAAGATGCAGATACAAACAAAAATGAGAAAACTGCTTCTCAGTAAGCTTTCAGAATCTGCTACAAGGAATTCATTACGTTTGTAGAGACATTTACATGCTTTAATTACAACTATGTAGGCCACATGCAGTTAAAATAATATGTCATCCAGCAGAATGGAGCTTTCAGGACCATAGAGGAGCCTTTGTCATCTACATCTTGATACTGCCTGCAGGAAAGGCAACCCTGGGATAGACCTAGAACACAAAATATATGTTTTCATCTACAACCATTGTTCTGTTGGCAGAACACTAAAGTTTTCACATTTTGCTGAAGTCTGTGAAAGAACAAAACTGTCCTTTTAGTGGCCCTTAGAACTCAAATGAACAGGCATTAATGTGAACTCACTGTAAGAATCATTAAGTGAATGTGAGAAAGCCCGGAATCTCCATCTTTGTAAATACGAGGGCAGTACAGATGCCCATACAAAAGCAGATTGTATGACACAATGCAAATTTCAGATGATTAGGTTTAAAACAATAAAACGAATAACATAATTTTTCAACATGCTGAAAAATTGAATGTTCTCCCCCAGAGTGAACCCTAAACAGCCTATTCTCTTGCATTGCCTTAATGTTATATATTTTACAGTCTATGTTATACAAGAAAATGAAGGCTTAAGGGACAAAAGATAAAATTAGGAACATAAGCTTAATTACCCAATGTAGCATTGACATATATAAAATGACAAAAATCAGTGATCACATATTTAGAGTTATTAGCATCCATATAATATGAGTTTTTCATTTTGACAACTCTTCTCTTCCATGTTTTTTGTACTTGTATTAAATATATCAATTTGTAAGTTAGCTACCAGAGGGCGCTCTCAGATGCTCAGTACAGTTTATCCATCTCTCTCAGCAACTCCTTAGGCTGGCCATACACGGTTTAAGTCTCAAACCATTAACTGGCAGGCTGAACATACCAAGTTGATCAACTTGGGTACAATTGATCAACTTGGGTATAAGAATCCTGCTGTATTCCCTTGCGATTATCGGTAGCGGCTGATATAGCCGCTAGCAATAATCACTGTCTTCTCCCCGCAGTAACGGCTTTCCCCGACCGCCCCCCCTCGCTGGGAGCAGACAATTGCTTGGCAGGAGGGATTCCCCTGACAGCACTGTCTGTGTTGATGGGAGAATTGTGCAAATTTCTTTCCTACAAACCCATGGTTGCAATTATGAAATGTGCACTGTGTATGGCCTTAGTTAATTTAACACCATAAAAACAATGCATTGTTTATGGGTTTATGATGAGTCCGCCGAGCCTCCGACTTGTGACATGGGACAATAAAGCATAACCATTGTGTAGTAGTACATAGAGTCCACATACGTAATGTGCAAATATGGCTGCCCCCATGTACATACTGTATATAGTTACAACTTAAACATAGAAAAAAGTGTTTTAAAACATTATTACTTATTACATGAGATTATTTATACCAAGGAAATGTTTTTTTACACCTATATAAAAAAAATGAATGAAAAGACAATACATTCTCTTTAACAAGAATCATTTAGACCAGAAAAAGCTGAAAGGTTCTGCCTTCTGTATATTTCAGCAATATTATTGACAGGATGTTGTGCAAACTATATAACCCTCATTCATTAAAACGTATTTTTGACACACATTTGGTTCTGGAAAAATGCACTAGTTCCTTAAATAGGTACTTTAAATCTGGCCATGGCACTGTTTATATGCATATAGTTAACTATATCCCATACATGATTATATGATTACTTGTCAAAGAAAAACATTCCTTTTTGCCAGTCTGCTTTTTGTTTTAAAGGACGAAAGAATGAGGAATTATAAAAATCCTGAATAAACAAAAAAAGGAAACACATGTCTTAGTTTAAATTCTGCAAAGTCTGCTTATATGTCTTTGTATTTTCCATTCTTACAAAAATACAAAAAACAAAAAAGGACACTGAGGTTTTGGTATGTGCATAGCGACCCATGCACAAATCTATTTCATACTCCCGCCATCCTGCTCAGCACTGAAATAGTTACACAAGAAAAATGTGCTGGATGCAAACATACCATCTCCACAATTAAATCCCTACACCCTGATTAAAAGAAAGGCATTGCTATTAGCTTTCTGTTTGTACAGTATAAAGAGAATGTTAGAAAATCAGCTCTGACATAAACCATTCATGGTAACTCAGGAAGAAATAGCAACATTTAATTGCTCATTATGATATAGACTGAATACGTTCTCAAGCTTTGCTGTGAGATGAGTCACAATAAACTCAACTCCAAAAGCTGAAATGTCTACAGGGAAACTTTGAAAGTCGAATGGCTAGGAATGCGTTTACAGGTCTTGGTTTTCTAGGCTCACTTGCATGATGGTGCCCTGCTGTACAAGCTCTAATCGTTTATGACCAGCCACATTACGTGAACCCACTATTTGAGGCATTGATTACTACTGTGTGTATATACAGTCCACCAATCAATAACTTGCAGATAAGACAAGAGTTGCATTATGCTTGGAGAGTCTTATGACTTCTTTCAAAGTTTGTATACATCTACATTTTTAGCTCTGCTACTTTCCTTTACCTACATGTTCAGACATTCCCAGCCTAAGCTAAAAATGCAAAAGGCAAAACAGTAAATATGAAAGGGTTATTTCATTTATAGGTTGTGTGGAGTCTAATAGGCTGAATCACTTACTATTGAATATACCAAACATTTGGGAAATACCGTGGTAAGATCCCCATATCAGGTTTTGGTTTCTATAAAGCTTGGCATTTATTCCACCTTGTGATGTACCTATGTCTTCTACTGTATTACTCACAATTTTAAATAAAAAAAAGTCAATAAGAAAAGTTGTGGCCAACTGTAATGGCTTCAGCAGTTATGTAGGCCTGAGAGCACTAATTGTGTCCTATAAACATATAAGACAACGTTAACCAGCTAGCTAGCATGTATCAAAAACTGAATAAAGTATAAGCCTCTATCTGTACAAAAAGTTTAGAAGATATAGGGGTAACATCATCCTAAAAGTGATAATTGGAGAGAAACTAGGGACAACCCCTGCTAAGCCCCCAGAAAGGGAAAAAAAAATCTCTGTACCCAAATATTTAGACAATTAACATATAAAAATGTACATTTTAATTATACAAATATTTTAAAATGACACAAATCCACATATTGGCTAAAAACTATTTTTTTTACCCTCCTGAAGAAGTGACCATAGCTGATAAACATGTATACGATATATTGTACATCGAGAATTCACTATGCTCCACGTCCTTAGCATTGCCTGAGGATACCATGCTAGCAGCCAGAACTGTCTGTATAATACATGATTTGAAGATGCTACCATTAATTTTTGTTTTTATCCAATATGTGGATTTGTATAAATAAAATCAATTTTTTATATGTTAATTGTCTAAATATTTGGTTTGCTCCAGAAGTCATTTACAATGTTTATTGAAAGCAAACACTACATATGTCAATCCATGTGTAGCCACTTTTGCTCTGGTAGTTGGAAGAATATAACTCCACAAATATAGCTAACAAAAGAAGAAACAGTACTCTTCCAAACAGCATTGTATTTTACAGAGTCGCTTTTTTTTCTTTTACTGTACATCTATATTTTTTTCCCTGTGTGCAGTTTTACATCTTCTTTATATATTGTTTTGAAGCTATAAACATATGCATGTGAGTGCCTGTATCTGGTCTTGGTAAAATGGGAACAGAAGTTGTTTTAGGAAACAATTTGTTTCCTCAAATTTAGAAAATGATCAGCGATCATTACAGTCCCTCCAGCGGTGAAGTATATGGTCCTAAATACCCATCCCTATGAACAGTCGTTTTTGTGTACTGTATGGGTAATTTCTGGTCTTCAGGGAAATTCTATCTGGAACTGCAATAAAATAGACAGAAACAAGATAGGTGGAACATCTTCTCAAAATTAAAACCAGCAACAGGGCCTCAGCAAGAGTGGGTAGAGACTCTACTCAGAGGTCATATGACTTCATTCCTGGGTTCATGCAGAGCAATGTGCAAAATATAGCCCCGGTACAGCAACAACTGCTAAGAGATACCAAAACTGATTTGAAGTGAAAACATAAAATTTCATAGCTGACACACATAAATAGGATATAGATTAAACAGACCAGTTAAATAAGCCATTACATTACACATTTTTGTTAAATCTAAAGCAGATTGTACAAATATATTTTAAATTACATTGCCAGCTAAATGAAAGTTAGTTGAAAATGTGAATTTCCGCATTGCCAGACTAGATCAATGTCTATTGACAACACACAAGCATCTAGTGAAATACACATGCATGGGGAAACTGATTTACACTTACTGACCATTTTTTGTGGTGTGTATACACCTTAGTATCACAATCATTTTTCTACAGCTATGTTTGTGGGTTAGGTATCTCAAACCAAGAGACACAAATTTGCTGAAATAATGATCTCCAGAAGCCCCATTTAACCTGCAAGTATTATCATTTCTATTCCATGAAGCAGATATCAAGATAATATTATATGCTTAAACAGCAGAAAATCCCTGATTCACATAAGCAAAGCTTAAAGTATAACTAAAGGCTTTTTTTTAGTTTTAGACAGAGTGGAAATGGATTGGAACACCTATTAGGTTTTTATTGCTGTCTGTGCCCCTGTAAGGGGGATTCACCCTTTCTATTTTTCCTGTTTACCATTATCATTGAAAGTGAAAGTAAAAGAAAATCTCAAATGTTGTGTTGTCGGGAGAATAAGTAATAGAGGGGAAATCTTCCAATGGGGATACTAGATCTGGAGCCTTGGGGGCCTCAAGCGATTCCCTTCATTTGCAGGGATTACCTCTAACTTCCTGTTTTGGTTATGGAGCAGGAAGTTAAGGGAAATCTCTCCAATGGCACACAGCAAAAAAAAAAAAAAAAAGGATAGGACTATAATCCTCCTTAACTCTATCCAAACATGTAAAAAAGAGTTTTACCTATAGTTCTACTTTAAATGTGCCTGATATTGTATTGTATGCATTCATTATAATCTAACTAAAATGGCAATTCACCTGTCTAACAGCCTTAGTTCTTTTAAGGCCAGCAGATAAATGTAATAAGGAGCTTTCTTTGTTTATAGGAGAACAAACCATTGTGGCAGATAGTGGTAATTCTAATGAGCATTTGTGGTGCCGCTTTCATCCGTTACTTTTATGACCTGCTGTGGCTAAAACCTATGATACAAGAAGTGCATCCTTTGTTGAGGAAAAAAAGAAAAGCAGATTATTTGCTGCCCAGGCTCAGCCAACATTCCTTTCTGGATGTTGCTGCACATGACCTTCTTAAATCAGGAAATCATTGCTGGTGCCCAGAGCTCCAAGTTTAATAGGGTTACTTCAGACCAGGAAAGATGAGTCTCAAGAAGGCTTGTTTTAAATAGCAAATTATGGAAATTACAATAATACATGATACTACTTTATTTAATAACATTTTGCTAAAAAGGCAGAGCTCACAGCAAAAACTGAGAAATCTGCTTTCATTATTTGGAATTTAGCAAGTCGCTGAAAGCTGATATCTGATTGGCTGTTGTGGGTTAGTAAAGATCTTTGCTGTCTGCACCAGGGTGAAGTTAAGAATATGAAGGAGGAGCAGAAGAGGCATAGTCAGGGTGATGTGAGCATATGCACACTGATTTGTACTTATTACATAACAAAAGTCTGTTTCTTTATCAGATTATTATTCCGTTAATAAAAATTAGCTACAATAACAGCTCTTATTTAAAAAGCTCTCAAAACTCTGAAGGATTTGCTTTCACAATGGACATGAATACTGTTAGAAATACAAACAGTCAAAGGATAACTTTAGGTCTGAAAGGGAAACCTGGAGTGGCTAATTGAATAAGCCTGGGTCCCCTTAATATGTCATGGTGAGTGCAGTCAACGTATCATAATTAGGCTTACAGAGAGCCATTCCAACAATCTGCTTCCATTCTCCTGATCCATTGTCCACAGCTCGGCAAATAGCCAGAGGACAAAGGGGATTCAAGTGCTGACAAAACATGAAAGAGGAAAAAGATTTAGCTGCTTTTATCAAAGAAACTGAGAAGGACTTTGTTTGTGTAAATAACGCAGAATAACTGGACGGCCTTGCATTTAAGCAATGCTGTTTTCAATACAATTAATTCTTGACATGCTGGAAGCGATCCAAAGGATAGAGTTCTACCATAACTTTCATTTGCAAATTAAAAACAGTTGGCCAAATGAAAACCTGTATTAAGAAGCTTAACCCATTCTTCAATGGATCGCAGATTTGCAGCTGATGAACTCATGCCCAAACAAATAGTAGAAACACAATACAAGACCAGAGGTTGGCAGAAGCACACCTATTCTCTGTAAGGCAGCCTACGTTTTCACACACTGCATCAGTAACATTGCTGATGTCATAGGTGACATTGTGGTCATGGTACATATGAGTGGGTAGTTAACAGAACTAAACCAGATGTACCAACCAAAGTAGCAATTTTTATGAATTTGTTTTAAGAGTTTATGAAATAATAGATGAGCTTTTTGTATAATATCACATTATTTCTACTATGGCTATGGCTAGACTACTATGGTACCATCAGGACAACTATTTCATATTAAAATGTACTTTATAGTTTCTATAGCCACAGACGGAATGCATTATTATAGATTTGGGGAATTATTTTTGGCTTCTCTGACAACAATTTGCTGAATTTAGATAACCTCACTGTGCATTAGAACTTCTTGTCTATCCTTAAAAAATCCTAGTGGTGAGATTTTCCTTTTTTTTTAATGCTGTTTTTAAAACAGTAGCAATTATTATTCACAAAATGTGTTGTAACCTATGTAGTAACCTGTATAGTGGCTCCATGGTATCACTCTTAATACATTTTTATACATTTCACTGCTAAATAGAATAGAGCGAATCAGGGAATTGCAAACTGTACTAGGATGTATTGACAGCCCCTGTTAAAAGTTACAAAACTATCATTATTTTTCACCAACAATAGCTCTTCCTATCTTGCAGCACTTCTAATGAAAACTATACACCCACATGGCACAAATTCCATTTAAGATTTTCTTGATGAGCTGCGATTGGTGTTTCACACTCAAACTTCCAGGCAACAAAGGAAGAACTTTCAGGTTGAGTTGCCTTTTAATCCATTCTAAACAGGCTATTGAGAGGGGGACGTTGTGCATTTTTATGACTGTTTAATGTAGTCCCCAAGTCAAATAAGCATTATTATGCTGAATAAAACATGTCTGTGTTTTTATATCTGCTGTTCCCAGGAACATCAGCTAAGACCTATGCAGCACTCTCTTCAAGCCACAATCCACAAAGTCCAAGCATATTGTCTCTAAATTTCAACTTTTTGCTATGAGGTTCTAGCTAGTTGCAGTAAAACTGTCTAGCAAACTCTGAATGGCGCTAGAAACATTTATTTACTAGACATTCAGGCCAGATCAAACAGAACAATGAAAAAGCACAACGTTTTAGACTCAATAGAGTCTTTTGCATCTGATAAAGGACCATTCAGCCAGAAACCTTGTCCTTATTGTCCATGACAGCTCTGAAGTTGAGTGAATCAATAGTTTTTCCAGCATTCCTTAGCTGAAAAACTTTGCTAGGTATGTGCTGGTATTTTTTTTATTTTTTTTATTGAAAACTAGATTGGAACTGCACTTTTAAGTAACTGAAATGGGGAGTTTATCCACTAACACATTGGTTGAATATACAAAGTAACACATTTTTTTAGAACATTTGAGGTGACCCAGTGGCTCAGAAGCTGGTGCAGAAACAATTTAAACTTAATTTATTATAAATCTTACAATGCATAGGTAGGGAATGAGCAAATAGTACTATCAACAGTAAGATGATTTGTATAAAAGCTGTTTTTTAGTACCAGCGTTTAAAGATGCTCTCCATGCAAAATAAAAAAAGAAAGAACAGTTTTAACACTAGAATAAGTACCTGTGCTACAGCTACATGGGTGATTAGTTATTATGTTACTAAGTAATGTAAATGCTTTATAAAGTTAGCTTTTTTGCATTAGCTTTTATGTGCTGAAAATGAAATTCCGGTCAACAAGTGGTTACATGTCTTAGTAGCAAATTCATTTATTTACCCATTCACTTTCAGGGCTCCATTTCTTGAGAAGAGCAGAATGATGACCTCAGCAGTGTGCTACTCTTTCATGGCCCAGTTACAGTCTGCGACAGGTTCTGGAGCAGGCTACATTGATCAACAGTAGTATGACCTGCAAATGGGTCTACAATCTGGCCATGCTGTTTGGCAGGAAGGGGTGCTGACTAGGTGAACGGATTTATAAATCCTTTCAATAAATCGGCTCACCTTTCATGTATTTCAGTTGTGTATAACCTGCTTGTTACTGCAACTCTAAATGATTGTTAAATTTTTTACCATTCCATGCATATATCTGTCTAAATTCAAAAGAATATCAATCAGACTTCATCAGATTTTCTACCTGATGAAGCAAACCCAGTGTGTAGCAATTGGCCTTTTCAAGTAAATGGTCAGATTGCTGTCTGAACAATTTGGTCCATAAGACTATTTGTGTCCATGCATGGGTACCCTTTCTCCCTATTCAGCATTGCTAAGGAAATATTGAATCTCTTGGAAAGGTCTTTCTGAGAGTATTAGACCAGTTAAAAATTGGCTAATACTGCAAAGGGTGACATAGTGGATAACCAAATTGAGGATTTAAAAAGAGGTGTGTGATTACACCTCATAATAAATAGCCCTTTATGTAGACAAGGGAATTGGTTTACTGAAGTAGAGTAGAGACTGTTCACTAACTAAAGTCATCAAGTCGTCAATCATCAATTTGCGTGTTCACTGAGGATTTACTAAGTGAACATTCAGATTGCAAAGTGAACAGTCTCTAGTTTACTTTAGTAAATCAACTCCAATATGCAATAACTTACCTGAAATATAATGTGATTATATATTTGTAGGAGAAAATGCTTACCAGACATTTTTTTCTTTCATTTTATTTTGATAGTCAATGCATATCTTCAATTTGTTTCTGAAAGGTGTACTACATTAGTTCTTCAGAGTTTGTCACATAGTGATATTGCATACTTAGGCTCCATGCTAGGGTTATGAAGGCTGTGTATGAACCCCCCACAATGCAGCTGAACTGCTCCATGCTGACATCTTAAATGGGAACCACGTGCCTACATTCAACAGGCTGCCACTTTAGAGAACTTTTCAACTCAACTTAAATGCCAATTGTCCATACAAAGAAAAATGACACAGCTTAAAGAATAAAACTGAACATATTTTTAGACTGTATACAAACTGGAAATCTATTATATTATTATTTCTTGCTAAAGGAAAACAATACAATAAACAAACATAATAATTATATTTTGTTCTGAACACAAAAAGGAAAGTCAATGCCATAATTCATTAAAACAGACATCACGTACACAATTTTTTCCCGTTTAAATCAATCTATACAACCTACGCTTGTTTAAAGGCAAACTATAATAATTTTTGTCATTTTTATGTGTCATTTGTATCAAATTTTTAGATGTTCATAAACTTATCTAGCCAGGCTTTTTAAACATAGGGATAACATACAAAACCCATATGTATAGGGGCTGGGCTGCATAGCATGACTGCTAACCTCTAATGCCATGTACACACGATTGGATTTTCCAACAACAAATGTTGGATGTGAACTTGTTGGCGGAAAGTCCGACCATGTGTATGCTCCATCGAACGTTTGTTGTTGGACTTTCCACCAACAAATGTTGGCTAGCAGGTTCTCAAATTTTCCACGCCAACAAATGTTTGTTGTTATACTTTCCAATCTTGTGTACATAAGTCCGTCGGACAAAAGTCCATGCATGCTCTTAATCAAGTATGAGCTGAAAGTGCTCAGTCTTGTAAAACTAGCGTTCCTAATGGAGATATCATGTATGTCTTGTATGTCACTACGTTTATAATTGTTGGCCAACATTTGTGTGTCCATGTGTATGCAAGACAAGTTGGAGCCAACATTCTTCGAACAAAAATCCACGGTTTTGTTGTCGGAAAGTCTGATCGTGTGTATGGGGCATTAAGGCAGTGCAGAGTCAGGTGAGAGGGGAGACTTTCTTGTCATTTAGTTTTGCACTGCATATTTACATAATAAATAAGGCCAGTTGCTATTAATGCACCCTAGGACTTCCTAAACTTTTAGTTGAAATCAGCTAAATGTATTCCAGGTGCATAAAAAAAAGGTGCGCAAAGTATTACAGTTTGTTTTCTTTACAAAGAAGCTACAGCCCGTGGCCTGCCAGTATGCTCCAGAGAAGGGCCCTTGCTATCTGTGTTGAAGTAGTGGTCTTTCTTCAGAGTTAAAGCAAAAGGTCTCCAATTGTCAGTTGGCAAACTTGGCATCATTTTTGTTGGTTACAGGGCTATAGGTCTGATTCAGCAGGGCTATATTTCTATGAGAACAGGTTCCCTTTAATCACAGACCAAGTAACCGTTCATGTAGTCCAGTGTGACACACGCCATTTAGCAAGCACTTCCACATTCCAAAAAGAACAAACATTTGGGCAGTGCTGTTACTGATTATCCATAAAGAAGGCCAGTCATGACACAGGGAGTGCAACTAAGCCAGAGGCCATTCACAATCCAGCAAAGAACTTGGCATATCTGTGAAGTTCCAATTACTCCAGTCACCTGGAGTTTCAGCTGATTGATCGCAGAACAATTGGCTAAAGTAACTAAGCAATGAGGCTATTATGAATACAAATAAAGGAAGGTGAATAATGTCAATAGTCAAGATTATTTTACTACAAGAAAAAATCAAGTAAACCTAATAACCTTGTTTTGCAAGTATTTAGTAATCCTGGCCTGGAGCTCTGTTAGGAAAGGTGATCCAGAAACAGCACCCTCAAGTAACTGAAAAGAGAGGTTTATCTACTGACACATTAGGGTGGGTTTACTAAAGGAGTAAGGAAGTTTCACCTTGCAAAGGAAACATTCACATAGCTTAGTGGATGAGATGACACTGTTCATCATTCGATCATGACAAAAATCCTGTTTTTTTTCCAATTTTTTTATTTCCTATGTACGAATGGGCATGCAAAGTAAGCACCCCATCACCATATTCACTATGCAAAGTAAAATTGTATTTATAAAATTCAACATTCTTAAACCCTCACTGACTGAATGTACAAATAACCTATTTTTAGCACATGTGTGTTGACTATAGCTTGCACAATGGCAGATGCAGGTACCAATTTACCATTCTAGTTGCTACTTATAGTAATTTGTTAATGTTTAGGTAGTGGATTTTTTAAGCAGCAACTAAGAAGGACAGGAAGTTGATTTTCTAAAATGCCCTTTCATAGTGCAGGTGTTTAGTAGAAGGACTGGGAGCAAGAATATACCTGCTGAGGTGGATATATACAAGAAGATGTGATAACAGGCAATGATATATCTACTTGTCATCTACCTACCATCTTGGGATTTCTTATGATCTTGTAACTGACCTATAGATGGATATCACAAATGTGAAGTATTATCTTACTTCCTTTTTCTCTGTGCAGAAGGGGATGACTGGCAAAAAGCAAGACCGTATTTAGACATCATACTGCCATAGGAGCACCCAAATAAATTGATGCCATGTGATTGTTTTAATGCAGACTATTGCTGAATTCTGCTATTGAAGATAATATGCTGTCTACCCTATATGCAGAGCTACTCATTAACTATACAAACATCCAAAGCAAGAGAGGGGGTAGTTTCCATGTACACCTCTTTATAAATTTCACCACACATCTTCAGAGGTGGCAAGAAACAGGGGTTGAGACAAAAGTTATCACACTTTGTAAATGTGGCAAATGTTATTACAATCTGTAGATGTTGAGACTTGGCTCTGCCCCCTTTAACCCCATTGCCCAGGATACTGGCCCACAAGTGTTATTATGGTAAAAATGGCTCTAGTTATTAGTCACAAATTGATTTTCAATATGCAGTGGGAATATTTGCTTGAAAACCCTTGATGTGTGTTTTTTTATATTTCCTATGTTAAGTCCCTGTTCCATAATATGACAATTTACATTATTCTCTTAATTTTACTGATTTACCTTTTGAAATTAAATACAGTAACAGCAGATTGGAAAATTGTCACACAGTAATTGTTCATTTCTGTTGCGGTTATGCCCTGTACACATGGTCGGACTTTTCGACAGAAAATGTATGATCAGATTGTGTTGTCGGAAATTCCGAACATGTGGGGGGTCCATCGGACTCTTTCTGTCGGAATTTCTGACATACAAAGTTTAAGATCTAGATTTAGAATTTTCCAACAACAAAATCCAATCATTTAAATTCCGATCGTGTGTAGACAATTCTGACGCACAAAGTGCCATGCATGTTTAGAATAAATTATGAGAGGAAAGCTATTGGCTACTGGCCTCTTTATAGTCCTGTCGTACTTGTTGTACGTCACTTCGTTCTGAACGATCGGATTTTCTGACAACTTTGTGCGACCATGTGTATGCAAGACAAGTTTGGGCCAAAATCCGTTGGAAAAAATCCGACAGATTTAGTCATCGGAATGTCCGACCGTGTGCACAGGGCATAACTCTTTAGTAGATGCAGAATATATACTAGCTGAAAAATGATTGCATTTGTTGGCAGCTTAATAATATTTTGTGCATAACAATATTGGATCTTTTGGTCACTCAGCATTGATAACAACTGGGTACCTGAGGCAGAACTGAAATGTTAATAAAACAATAAATGACAGTTAAGTGATACCGAACAAAGTATAAGCAGAACTAATCCTGGTACAAGGGAAGCACCTGAAAGCACAGGGACCAAGCTGTGTCTTATCTTGCCTCATCAGAAATGCTCTTAGCCTTTTTTCATTTAAAATGGACTTGTTGTAGACTCAGAGTTCACCACGTGCTTCTTGAAGCCTGAACTTTCCAGGTTTCATATGTAAAGAGCAGTTCTTTCTTTATAGAGGCGTCACCCAAGGCTGGCAGATTATTCCTATAGAGTTTTCTTTTGAAAATGCATTAAACAAACTGAAAAGCCCCATGAGTTCATTATGAACACATAGCAACAAAAATTTGACAAAATGAACAAAACTCAACCGTTCAAAGTCATAAATCTATCTATCAGAAGGGTACATGAATGTGTTCAGTCCTATACACCAGCATAAGAGAATCTTTTATTTTAGCCTGCCTCTTGTTAAGTGGCACGTGACTTATTTTTAATTACATAAATGACCTTTGTAAATGCCAGGCTTCATGTGGATTTCATGCTGTGGAACACACTGCTGCAGTGTCTAAACTCTTTCAACATATATAAGAACTCAATCTATGCCAATCTCTTCTTAGGCCCTGCATCTTTGTCTACGCCTCTGTGTTAGAAAATTGCCAACTTTGTAAAATGACCAACTTAGCAAAAGAGAAATACTGTATTAATATTTATTTCTGATATTTATATTGTGTATATATTTTAAACATTCTGCCAGTTAATAGACTAGCATGTTTTTGGATAGAGGGAGGATAGCAGGTGTTGTTAAATTTAAATTCATGTGCTTGACTTGCTTAACATATAAGTAGTACATATACACTACTGTGACACCAGGGTTCCCTCTGCTAAAGAACAGCATGTAGAAAGCTATGAGGCTCAAAATGTTCCAGAATTATTGATATTTTCCAAGTTGCACCATACAGGTTGCCTAACTAATAAAACATTTTCAAATTTGCTATAATCAGGCAAATAAAAGAAAATGTGCATAGATACCTTTATACACAAAATATAGTGCATGAACACATGGCCATAATTAGATATCTTGAGCCGGCAAATACATCTCATCATATTAGCCCTTTCTTTCTATTAAGAAATTGATCTGCACAGGTTGTACAAATTGTTTTGTCACAGATCTGCCAAAACGAACACTTTAAATATAAACTCATAGTTAAATTGCCATTACTAATGGAAGTAAAATGTATAACTATATAGAAAAAAAACTTCCTAACACACCTTAGCTCCCTGTTAGTTACAAAGCTCCTGGGCCTTAGTGTTATTTCCGGTCTTGTTTAAGTAGGCATTCACCTTACATCTCTTGTACTTGGTTCCCGTCCCAGAGAACTATCTACTGTGATGCTATTTTCAAATATAAATATAATTTGTCCTGCCAATTAACACAGTTCTAAATTGTTCTAATATCAGGAGGTATGGGTATGTTTTGCTATGGTTATTCTTTTAACGTATCAGTGACTAAACTTGAGGCCATATGAGTATTTGTGTAAAAATTCAATTAAATATACGAATAATTTAATTCTATAATTTTGGTGTATGTAATACTTTAGGCAGATATTACTGAAATGGGTTATGATTAATTATAGCCACATTAATTTCAGTAGGGTTGAGTTACTAAAGAAATTACTTAGCTTACTTTTAAAATCCAATCATGTGCAGGGGAATTTAAAAAAAATAAAGATTTTTGGCCAATTCAGCACGATTGGTTGAATGAAGTGAACACAGCTTTATATACTAAGCTAAGTGAACATTCACATTAGTGAACAATCTTTATTCCTGTATGTGGGATCTCAGTGATTAGCAAGCGATTTAACTCCTTGTTGAAACTGCTTCATTTGCAATATGTTAATTTCAGCTGAGGACGTTAGGTCAGTGTGTTAAATCTCTCACCGGCAAGCTGTGAAAATTGAATGTGTAGAGCTAGTCTACACAGTGTAACAGAATAGAATAGTCTACACAGTGCCTTTAGGCTAGCTCCACACTGTTGCATTCCGATTTTGATCTGATTTTCAGTGCAATTATGTACTGCAACTAGGATGCAATTTGGATGTAGTTTGCATATTCCATTAGGCAGAAAACTGAGTTGGAATAACAACAAAGTAGTACAGGAACCTCTTCCAAAATTGTTTTGTGCTGAGTTGCATTGATGTGAACAGGTACCATTGAAAACAATGGGGTTTGGTTTTCATTGTCATGCGATTCTGTGCAACCCAAGTCGCATCTGACATCACTCTATTGTGAAAAATTTCTAGAACAAAATATATAAAATTTTATGTTCAAAATGTTTTTGTTGCATAATAATCATACAATAAATCAGACATTTTGTTTAGAAATGAACACTAAATAAAATGAATTAAAGAGAATACTTTATTAAAAGGATAGGCATACACTGAATTAGAATATAACCACTTTTAAGGATTTTCCAGGATATTTCAGGACTCACTGAATGATCTTGATGCTTAATTTGTACTTTGCATTTGTTCTTTCTATATCAGTCTTCTATACAAAAAACACATAAATCCTCTTATGTTATATTTAAAACTTGGATCAAACATACAAAAGTATTCAGTATTATTAGAAAATAACTTTTAAGTCTTAGATAAAATAAATAAAAACTTCTAATTTCTAACAAATGCTAATTAAAAAGTTAAAAATATATTTGAGAAAGGATAAAAACCAAAAGATCTTCAAACAGGTTCATTTTTTGGCAAGTTTAAGCAGCAAGTAGCTTAAATCTGTTTTCGTGCCAGTTTTACCGTTTCCTAAGCTGTTTGTAATGTTTGTGTTCTTTTCCTCTCTTTTATTTCCTTGTTTACTCTTGTTTGTTTGAACTAATCATCTCTTAAGCAAAAATAAAGTTTTTTTTTTTTCGCCCAGCCTTCAAAAAGCCTAGTCTTCAATAAAGCCTTTAACAGTGGTGGTCGTTGAAGCATTAAAACGTGCTTATCTGCAAGTGAATGCTGTAGCTTTGTTTCAATAAGGCCTCTTTCTTTTTTGCCACTCGCATTGTGACCCTTTGGTATCAATTCAAAGGCCAATTAAAGAATGCACCCATCTTTGAAGTGAAGTATTGAGGGCGCAGAGAGGGATGAACCTGGCTCTCTGATGGACTGTGCTCATTCAACATGCCTTTTCAAGGCAGTTTTGAGAGGCTCAAAGAGAATGAGGCAGGGGAAGGTCAAGTAGAAAAAAGGGCCAAAGAAACAGCCCCTATTTGTTCGGAGTATTAGCCAAGCAAACTGCAAATAGCAACAAAATGAAACTGTTAATGGAGTAGCCAGACACAGACTTGTCAATCATGTAGTGTGAACAACATTAGATGTATCAAGGCTCAGGTCTCTAAAGTCACCTAATTATCTTGGGAAAGCCAAAAACTGGAATTAATTGCATTGTATTCCCCCCTCCTTTTTTTGCAAGGTAATGCATAAACTTTGTTTTGGAATTATTCTTAATATTCCTAATTCTTGCATGTGAAATTAATTTTGCTAAGATTAACAATATTAAGATAATAACAGTCTTATGTATAAATTGATAGTTCTGTGCAAGGAAAACCAAAAAAAAAAAAACAAACAAACAAACAAAACAAAAAAACAAACAAAGCTGCTGAGCTTATTGCCATAAGATACAACAAAAGATATTTAAAAAATAAAAATATATTTATTTTTCAAAGTAATTGCTAGTGTAAGGCTTATGGGTTCTAGAAGCCAAAGTTTTTTTTTTACCCTAATGCATTCTCTGCATTAAGGTAAAAAAGTTTCTGAGTGCCCCCAACGATACTTATCTGAGCCCAATCTCGATCCAGTACTGCACACAATAGAGCAGTTTCCACATTATCCCTCCTTATTGGCTCAGAGCCCACCAGTGAGGAGGAAGCGAGGGCAGTGCTGAGTCGTTCTCTGAGCAGGACTCTGGAGCAAGCCTGCACAAATGCCCCAATAGCAGGGTGGTGGGCACTCTCCAAACATGAGGAAAGAAAAGCGAAACAAGCGCCTCTGAACGTAGATTGTAAGAATTTAATTTAGATCAAAAACAGAAAAAAATTCCAATGAAGGTAATGAATAACTGACATATATAATCCAGTGTATCGATCCGGGCTGAATGCTATTTCCACAACTTGTGCAACCTCTCGTGGGGGCCGTCCTGGCCAACAGGATGCTGTTACAATGGAGTAGGGCCGGAAACAAGGTGGGCACTGGTAGGGGATCAGAGAAGAGGGGGATCAGGGCTGTTCTGTGCAAAACCATTGCACAGAGCGGGTAAGTATAACATGTTTGTTATTGAAATTTTTTTTTTTAAATAATTAAATCAGTTTTAAAATAAAATTATATACGGGGCAGATATATATATATATATATATATATATATATATATATATATATATATATATATATATATATATATATATATATAAATCTATCCCCTATTTTGTAGACGCTATAACTTTTGCACAAACCAATCGATATACGCTTTTGTGATTTTTACCAAAAGAAAGCTCTGTTTGTGGGGAAAAAAAGGACACAAATTGTGTTTGGGTTCAATGTCACACAACCATGCATTTGTTAGTTAAAGTGACACAGTGCCATATTGCAGAAATGGCCTGGTCAGGAAGGGGGCAAATCCTTCCTGGCCTGAAGTGGTTAAAACTGGTAAAACATTTTATTTTTATAGTAGAAACCAGTTAACAACACCCAGAATTTCAGAGCAAAAACAGCTCAGGGGTATAGTGTTTTTATGTATCACCACTTCCTTCCCGGCATTCTCAGCATTGCCGAGTTGCTTTTTAGACATGTTGGGATTTTAGCAGACTCCTCCCACTCAATGGGTTTCACCATCAATGACTTAATCAGAGTGAGCCCTATACTGTCTATCAAATTCACAGACATATTGACGGCAAAAAGTAAAGTAGTAATTAATTTTCCAATGTTTTAAAGCCACTAATAGAATTCTAAGATCTAATGACTTTAATTATAAAGTGCCAAGAATAAAACACTAGGTGTCATATGTTTTTGAAGCAGTTAATGTGAAATTCACCAAACGATCATGGCAGCTGAATCAATCTTTGTACTTTTAAACACAGGCAACATATACCCAATGTACCTAGTGCCCAATTCATAGCAGCCAATGAGAATTAATCTTGTACTAATCTGAGTTATTGCACTTTGTTCCTTTTTGTTATTATTTGGTACATTGCATCATTTCATGCTTTTAGTAGGAATTTACTATAAAACTTTCTCTAGCATAATTCTGGAGCCAATTTTTGGAATTGTAAATGGAGTCCAAGGCACCCAATTGAAACCCATGCAAGTAAAAAAATGTTGCTCCAGGTCAGTCCACTCTAAACACACCCCACACACCTTCCAATTGGATGCTAACCCAGCGCGCAGGCTGCACTAGAAACAATAGAAGATATCTGGACAAGTGCACTCAAAATCAGTCCACTTTATTGTGGTCATCAAGCCCAAGACATCAGGCAGACATTGACACAGAGTTGATGTGTTTCGAGCTATCAGACCTTAATCATAATGAGTGTAGCCATACGGATGTCTTCTATTGTTCTGGTGAAACCCATGCAAACTTTGGGCCTCCATACAGATAGTTCCCTGGTATATATTAAGTCGAAGAACACAGTGATGCAAGGCAGCAATGCAAAGCACTGAGCCATGATATTCACAACCTTGATAGTACAGAAGACCCGTAGCCACCAGTCTGTAAAAATGTGCAAGTAATGTACTGCCAACTATTGTTTCCCACAAATATTTTCTTATTTACACCGTGATAAAAGAACTTTATTGTTTTGTATTGTTAAAATAACCAATGAACATTCCACATATAAAAAGCTATTGAATATATTAAACTAGCAAGCGCAGTAATTCCATCTACTAACCTGTGCCCTACTGGAAGGTTTACATTACAGTAATAAAATCTACAAGCTGGACCACAATACAGTGAAAAGCTAAAGACATTTTCTTTGTATTCAATAAAACATTTCCCATAATGGCTTACTTAGAATCTATCACAGTAGAAGTTGTACATGTTATTGTTGAGCTGTAACACAATAGAATTACATGTGCTGGAGTGCAGGAAAAAACACGGACCATTGACAAGATTCAATGTCACAGAACAAATGGTGGTGATATTGGAACTGTTTATTAAATGTTAGCAAAGAAAATAGAACAAAGGTGTCGGTCAACAAATCATAACTCCAACTGTCATTTAAAAAAAATGAATACTACAATGTAAAAAAGTTGACATGTAACTGGTGGTTGACTAATCCCTGCCATTGTTTGGTGTTTATTTTAATAGCAGCCTTTATTTAACAGTTTTTGTAAAACATTCATAAAATAGAAAATGGTATCAAATGTTGTCAAAATATTATATATTATATATACATAATTTTCAGAGAAGTACACAAGCATGGCCTGGCAAAATAACATCATAAGGGCAAAGAGTTTAAGATGTGCAGCTTTTTAAGGTGTTCTTGCTTAGAAACAGTTGGTGATATACAGGGTGTACTACATTTCATAAAATGGTTGAAAGGTATGCAATGCAACAATTATGGAGTTCTAGTAAGACTGATAACTTGTGTATTGATTTATTTTAATATCGCTCAAATTGTCCCCTCCGCTCCTCCCAGGACCTCCTGCTTTCTAGCTCCCTTGTTACCTCCTCCCATGCTCACCTTCAAGACTTCTCCAGAGCCTCTCCCATCCTCTGGAACTTCCTTCCCCAGTCTGTCCGATCAGCCCCTACCCTGTCTACCTTTAGGAGATCCCTGAAAGCTCATTTATTCAGGGAAGCCTATCCCATACCCACCTAACAACTGTCTCTGAGCCACCCCCATCAAATCATTCTCTGCAGATATTACCTTTTTTACCACCACCCCCTCCCTTTAGAATGTAAGCTCTATGAGCAGGGCCCTCCTGTACCTTTTGTATTGTACTGTAATTGTGTCGTCCCCCTTATACATTGTAAAGCGCTGTGTAAACTATTGGCGCTATATACATTGTGTATAATAATAATAATAATAATTTTAAAAGAAAATGACAACCACACCATCATAGCCTGATTATCTCACTGGTTGGTTTGATTATAGATACCCACAGATAGTAAAACCAGATCCAACATGAGTCAAGATTTTAAGATTTGAAATATTTTGAGCCAAGATTTTGAGATTTGAAATTTCTTAGATTTGGAGCAGAAGCAGCAGATTTGATCATTCGTGTGATACACAAATCTGAGTCACTTAGTTAGTTCAGGTATCAACCTCCCATAACACATGTTCAATGCAGCCTCAAACAATCACATATTCCATCTCTCTCCAATCCAATAGGATATCTATCAGGTACAACAATGTGCATGTCAATTAGCAGTGCAGAATGTCTAAAACAAGCTGTCTCTTTAGATAATCCACATGCTTATGGGTACTATTTACACCATCTGCAGATTATCGGTTTGCATATGGAGACAATTATAACTGTGATACGCAATCAGTAACCTCTCAGACATTTAATTGGTAGAATGAGAAATCTGTGACATGAAGATGGCTTATGTGTATGCAAGTGGTTTGAAAACCATTGTCTCCATAAAGTTGTCATAGGTATTGAGCATTAGCGCAATAAAGATTTGGTAATACACATGCATTAAACCATATACAGACAAATATTTTAAACCCATGTGACCGCAAGACTAGTTTGGTTGCCAAGTTGTTTTCTGTATGAGCAGTTTTAATTGGGGTATTGATTAATGGAAAAGGCTCTATTTAATGAAAAGACGGTACAGAGCATATCTATGTATATGGTGGACTGTACAAACATTCATTATAAAGAGATGCTCATTGCTGCTCTCTGATGCTTACCTATTGCACCCTGTCATTGAGCTGAATGACTCTATATACTTGTATTTTTGGTGAAGCACAGGCTTCATGTCTTGTTGAGTCAAAGTGAACATAGAATCAGATGTTTACCCGTGTTCATGCTACAGTCTAGATGATTGTATTGCTTCTTTTGCCCAGGAAAGAACTGTCTACCCTCAAGTTGTAAAGCGCTATGTAAACTGTTGGCACTATATAAATCCTGTATAATAATAATAAATAGGGAGCCCACAGTAGCGCATTACACTATTGGTATGCTAAGTAAAATTATACTTCACGATCATGTAGTGAATATTCTTGCAGAGTAAGAAAGCTTGGATGTCTTATGTAAATCTAACTGTAAGCTTAAAGTAAAACTGTCAGTGGAGAATAATATGGTCAGCTAATCTTGACTTTCTTTTAAGAGTGCTAGTTTTCTGGTTGTATTTGTTTCAGTAATTCTCTCAGATATAGAACAAGCCGTGGGGTTGATTTAACAAAACAGGAGAGTTCAAAATCTGGTGCAGCTCTAGCCAATCAACTTCCAGTTTTTTTGTCAAAGCCTAATTGAACAAGCTGAAGTTAGAAGGTGTTTGGCTACCATGCACAGCTGCACCAGATTTTACACTCTCCAGTTAAATAAATCAACCTCTGTATTTCTAAACCTGTTCTTGATCAGTTACTCACCAAGGTTCCTGTTCCCATGACAGCCAGGCAACTAGCATTTTCAGAAGAAGATCTACAATGTCAGCCCACACTGTTCTTTTCATAAAATTTACTTACTTTCTTGAACAGCACAGTATTTTTTTTCATGTAGATATTTTTCAGGCTTGTAGCTAACATATATTTAAAAAAAAAACTATGTATTCTCTACTATTTGATTTATGTTTTGCCATTAGCAGCCTACAGTAGAGGAAATGGTTAATGTTGTATTTAGTGACAACAAAGGAATTTTGCCATAGACAGGTCAGGGTGGGGGTTGAGGGGTCTCATAGTATGCATATTAAATGCATCAGCTTTGGATTGTGAAAGTGAGGCAGTAGTCTATTAAGATCCCTGATCACTGAGTGCAGGGTCAGAGTTTATCTGTGGGTCAGGAATACATTTCTAGACCAATTGTGCTTTTATAGGACCCTGAAGTTAACTCTTTCTGATTTTTATGATCAAATACTCAGCTTGGGCAATATCTTTCAAAGTGAGGAGAAAAACCTGAGAAATAGGATCTGGGAATAAAATGTGTGCAACATTTTAGGAGCCATAATTTGCATATTTTTGGACTAAACATGGCGTAAGATGAGATCAATATATAGCATGCTACTTAAGTTATGAAACTACGTGCACAACTTAACACATGGATGTATTTTTCACAAACCTGTGTGTGAGGGCAGCTCTAGTATTTGAACAACATTTTGGGGTCTATTTATGAATGTTCATCCAAGATTCACACATATTCACATAAGATTTAATTATAGAAATGTGTGAATGGTGAATAAAAATTGGGTTATATATGTGCTTGTTTTGAGTGTCACCACTCCTCTGTTTTGGATTGCAAAAACGTAACAAAAGTATTGAACGTTAGAAATGGGTTAATCTTGGGTGAAAACATTAATACACATAAAAGTGATGGCAGAAAAAAGACAAAGTGGTCCATCGTGCCTGCCCTTTTTTTTTCTTTTTTTTTATTATTATATGTTTTTGACACTTTTTTGTCTGAGTAAAGATTGATGTTTGTCCTAAGCATGTTTGAAGCCACTTAATGTTGGCCGACTTACTACCCCTGCAGGAAGTCTACTACCCTTTTAGTAAAGTACCCTTTTAGAAAAATAATACTTTATAAAATTATTTGAATTGAACCTCCTGTTAGTTTGAGGTCACTTCCCCGTATTTTCGGTCTTAGCTTCATATTGAAAATCATGCCCTCTTGAACCTTATTCACCCCATGATGTATTTAAAGGTTTTAATCATGTGTCTCCTTTCCCCATAGAATATGTACTCTAGACATATACATATTAAACATGATTAAATAGACCCTTATGTCAAGTATTAAATTAGCTACTGTTGCAAAGGTCACTGTAGAGCCTGAGCTTGTGAGCAGCATTGATACTTAGCTATATATATATATATATATACACACACACACACACACACACAAGCATAATATTATTTAGTAGTAAAATTACCATTAAAACCAGGGTTCTCAGAGGTAACAACCTTTCATTAACCTGTCACATGTCAGGCAAGATCATAGACAGTGTTCCAGAGCAGAAATTTCAGAAAATGTTTCACTTTTTAAATGTATGATGTCATTGCCAAGTAATCAGCAATGGAAAATCAACAGTTTGGGAGACTTTTATTTAAATCTTTAGGACTTGTGGTCACATTTTCAAAGCTGAAGAACCTTAGGAACGTTTGCTGCAAATTTGGCATTAGTAATATTAAGCTTGTCTCTGGATTCAGCAGAAACAGGCAATTATTCCTAATTAGCGAACTGCTACATGTGCTAGAAATCTTCGTTTGGTGACAGGCAGTGAATAATTTAATAAAAGTGTTGAGAATCTTCACACAATAAATTGCATGAATATTCATTTTAATTTTCTAATCATACAAAAATCTAATTCCTTTTTACTTATTTTATCTGCACATGATTGCATTTCACAAGATTGGATAATTGAAATGAATATTCACTCAATTTATTGTGTGAAGATTCTCAACTCCTTCTGTAAACCAGGCCAATTATATTTTGTTTAAAATGCTATCACTCATACCATTTAATGTGCATAAGACAGGGTTGTCAACTCCTTGTAAATGAAAGCATTTCATTTAATTTTCAGGCCTTCATCCATTTTATGCTAAGCAGAGTGTGAAGTTTGTGTAACCTGTGCTTACCTCCGTGTATTGGGGGTTAAGCAGTATTGTCATGGAGTGCATTAAATAGTTTGAGGAAGCCCCGGTACTTGTTAGACGGTGTTCGGGGGGCAGCTGTACGATTTGCTTTCTTAGTCAAGTAATTTCTTTTAACAAAATGTTAAGCACAGATGGGGCTGTGGCTGTCACTTCCCCATTATTGTCTGTGCAGCTGTTGGGCCTCAATGCACTGTTTTATGTATTTAGACAGTTACTTATTGGAGGCTCTCTGAAAGCCTGGGCCAGCCTCTAATCGCCAAATAAAATGGCCATTTGTCTCCTCTTCCTATTGTTTTGCTTTGGTAACACATGTCACAAGCTCAATTACCCAGTTCATTAACAGCTCCCACTGGACATGATGATGAGTAAGTCTTGATAAGGTGGCTGGTTGTGCCATATAGTGAATAATATACTCTCCCTACAACTGTAAACAAAAGTTTGGGGTGGATCTGAAATCTAATGAGCTCAAAGTTTCTCTCCATTATGCTCCCTCAACTATCTTGGCTGTGTGATTTACAACATGAACAGCAGACACTAAATTGATCGCACGAAAGTGCTTAAGAATTAAAAAAATGAATAATAATAAAAAAATAAATTAAGGAAAAATATTTTAAATTGCAGGAATTTGTATTACATTTCTGTTATATAGTGAAACTAAATCTTCGAATTGATACTATACTGGATAAGGTTAGCAGCACTACTTGAGATAAATCAAAGTTTATTTATCTTGGGATAATGAGCACTATCATGTATACAAAACATCACCGAGCAAGCTGGAAAATTTCCACTCTTTACATTTTTAAATTTGGTCAGAAAATAAAATTAGCGCAAGAAAAAGTATATTTATTGATTTATCAGACCCTGTTATTTTTAGAGGAGGTGTGAGCTTCTTAAATTCTTTGGTGTTAATTTCCACTTGCTTTTTTGACTTCCTGACTAGTGAAAAAAAAATCACTAGCTCATTAAATATATATACAACAATGCTAGATTTTCCCAATTTCATGGTTTTTCACAGTGAAATAATATTTTCACGGCTAACAATTTCCGTGAAATTTGTTGCCACCGTGAAAAATATACAGAACTATGGGTATTTGTGTGGACAGGATGAATGGAGATTTCCTCAGCACCCTGAGCACTGTGCTCCTCCACATAACAGGAGGCTTGTTCAACAACTTGCTGAATTCCCAGGTTAGGAGAAGTAGGTTCATCAGAATAAAAAACTTTTTTTCTTCTCTTTTTTTTTACATGACAGTTTTATGAAATGTTGCTACTAGGCAGATATACTAAGTTGCCTTACAAGCAGGAAAGGACAGACCAAGAATATATAAATAAAAATATTAGGGTTTATAAAGTAATGTAATGGCATTTTTCATCTGAATGTAAAAAAGCAGTACTAATTAGAAGAATTTTAATATTATCCTGTTGTATTGCTAAAACATTTTAATTCAGACTACTACTTTAGTAACCCGACCACAATATTTAGCAGTTGTCTGGTAAATGTACCAAAATCAGCATACAGCATATCAAATGGTCATGTCTTTCTGTTTATCTTATGTTTTGAAGTATTAGTGTAAGTATTTGACCCATGCGTACATCCTTTTAAACTGAGATAAATGCACAAGTTAAATTTAAGTTGTTATTGTAATCAGTATCTAATGCTTAATTATTAAGAGGGTGTTTACAGTGTTATGGGTAATCAGCCACATTGAATAGTCAATAGAATTAGAAGGTAAGCAGATTAATATTGACAACGTTTAAAGCTGTAAACATATATTCTTCAGTTTTGTTGCTCAATAATAACAGATAAAAAAATCTTTTAATACCCTTTAAAGCTCAGTGTGATTTGAGAGATACAGGCTGAGGATACAAAAATAGTTTTACATTGTGTACAAACTGGTTGGTAGCATGGGGCAGTAAAACCTTGTCGAGTAAGGGGTGCAGTTCCAGTTCCAGGTGCTAAATGATCTAGAGTAGAAGTGCCAGGATTAACCCCTACCGAGAGCTCATTTCACATCTTCGTCTTCAGCTTCCCCCACTCCACCCAAAAAAAAAGAAACCTTCCATTTCATCCCCCTTTTCCAGTCTAGTTTCTTTGTGTATCCTACTCCCTGCCAGGCAGGTGTCAGAGTCCTGAATGCTGGTATAGACTCTGCTAATGGATACCACAGATGGAGCGTGGAAATTGGCAGAAAAGGCCCCAGCCACAGGCCATTTCTCGGGGGCCCCAACAAAGACAAACCAAGTAAGTCAACACAAAAAAATCCCAAAAGACCACAAAGGCCGGGTGTCATTTACTCAGGGCTGGCAAGAGGAGTAATGTCCTGCGCAACATAAGTTCTTGTATTCGCATTCTGACACTTCGTCACTAAACATGGATTCTGCTGTAACTCTTTTTGATTTATATTAATGGGGCTGCACCAATATGCTGCTGCTTCTGTACTGTACAAAGGAAATTATTAAAGGCTCGGTGAATCTTGACCACTGTGAGACTCAGCCTTCTGTGTACTGTAAAGAACTGTTGGATATTATCAGCAACACAGACACATAATGCCGTGACAATCAGATGAACCCCCTGAATCATTCCAGCATTTGGTTATGTAGACAGCTGGCCCTGATTTCCAAAAACAATCTCAGCTGATGGCTGACTCTGATAAATTAGCTGATTTAATGTTCAATATCAAAGTTTTTCTTTTCTTCTTTTCTTGTCTGGATGCAGGATATTCCGATATGTGGAATGCATGCATTTGAACTTTTGTGATAATGTTATGTTGGGAAATGGATTAGTCTATGTTTGCAAATAAAATAATGTGCTGTCATACCTTGCCATACTCCCATCTGATTCACTCAAGATAGGCGCATCATCAGTCACAAGACATTGCTGTTAAAACAGTAAATTATATATCAGTATTTTGGTGACCTTGTCTATGGTGGTTATGCTCTGTTTCTGTAACAATTAGAAGATGCAAAATAATAACCCTTGCTAATTCAGTTAGTGGTTGATTTCACTAGCAGCTAATTAGATGTTACAGTTCCCAAAATGTAATGCACAAATTAAAGTGACTTCAAAGTAATATACCAATTGCTATAAAAACTATCAGCCAATCATTATTACACAATAACGTGCAGTTAGAAGACCCATCATTGTTCAAAGCAACCAAACAGATACTTGCTTGTGTCCACTTGCACTTAGTAAGGCTGGTTTACTAAATGAGTTGAGACTCTTCACTCAATAAGTTAGGATTTACCTAATTTATCCAATCAAAGTAAAATCAAATTCCTGTTTACTTATTTCACCTACACATGATTGGGCAGTCAAAGTTAGCAGGGATTTGCTTTTCACATGATTGGATAACTAACTTGTTGAGTGAAGATTGTCAACTCCTTTAGTGAATCAGCCTCATTAGATCACACCATTATATAAATTTTTTTAAACGAATACATATAATGAGTCATACTGCCATAATATTATAATGAGATCTGCTAAGCTATACATTTAGTTGTTGCTATTGTTGAGTTCTTCTTTATATATATATATATATTATTACTACACAGACATGGTGTGATATATATATATATATATATATATATATATATATATATATATATATCACCAAAAGTTTGAGCATGGCTGTACAGTATTGCTGTGATTAGTTGCTAGTTGCTGTTGTGGTCATCTTACAACTTCACTATTTAGAGTGGCCTAGAAGAAGCATGTTTAGGGGTTCTTACTTCTATGGCGGCGTATCTGTTCATAGTGTGTGACTTTGAAACCAGAGGAAGAAAGTGACAGCTAGAGAACTAGCTTGTGATGAAAGAAGTAGCTGATCCCAAATTCCTATCACAATATGTTCATTATAGATAGTCCTAAGTAGAGGAATCCTGAACATATAGTTTGTTTACTTCAGTAATGTGACATGTGCTCATTTTCTTCAAACAATAGAGTGGCCAATACACAAAAATTTACTTAATAAAAGTTTGCTATATTCAACCACAGCATGTAAGATAACCAATCTGTACATTAAGTTGGAGGTTTACATGGCAAACAACAGATAACAAACTGGACAGTGTTTCTGTCCTTGTGTGATTGTGGTGTTAGCAGTGTTCAAATTATGGAGCATAATCTCAGAGATCTAGCTTTGTATAATTCGTAATTTGTATAATTCTACCTCTAAATATTAGTTGCATGATCTTTCTTCAAAAAAGCCTTATAAATAAAGTAAATATATCAAGATGGGCCTAGATTTCCATCTTGTTACTTTGTTACATAGTCCCAGAGGAGACATTTCTAACCCATCCATGAGGAGCATCCTTGTGGAAAGCAGTGGGTAAAATTTAGCTGAGATGAGTCTGACTGAGAATGAGGATTTTGTTAACAATGAGATCAAGGGCAGAAAAGTTGAAAATCTGAATCCTGCCTGGACGGATTACAAAGTCTTGCCTTTTTAAAAATAAGCGACAGCATCAGCCTGGCTGTGAAGTTTAATTAAAAGAGGTTCCAGAATTGAAGTCTGCATCCATGTCCCATAACCCCTTGTGACCTGGGCTGCAGCCCCAGGAAAGATTTTTCTGCAAAGTGTTGCAGCTCAGTGTCATAAGCCATTGGTCACATGCCTTTTTTTATAATTGAATGCATCCCGGGCAGGGTAAAAATAGATGGAAGTAAGCTAGAAAGCCAATTTAGAAGGAAAGCATACAAAACACAATAGAAATTATATCATTTTACTCAAACTAAATACAATTCAAACTAAATATGCATACAAACAAGCTGATTAACTTAAACACTGCAGATGTAGAATTAAATTTTTCCTTTTTTTTAAATTGCCAACAGGAACAAGTTCTGTTCTTAAGGTTTTTGCACTGGGCACAGCAATTTCTCTCTCGTGAAATGCGTCAGTATAATTTGTTTCTGCTGCCTATTTTAATAATTACACACTATCCAATGTTCACTTCACACTCAAGCAGGATTAATTATTACTCTTATTTCCACAATTTCATTATGTGTTTATTCTAACAAAACTGAATTGGCTATTTTAGGCAAATATGGGCTAGAGTGCAAACTACTTCTTTAGCCCCTAATAGCAGATCAGTGAATATTATGGAATTTTTTTCATTAAATGTACAGGAACCTGTACTGAGAGCAAAACTAGGCTGACAATGTTTTTCTGAAAATGTGGATTCCCTGGCTGACTCTGGTTTTAACATTTTGAGCAATTTTGAGAACAAAAGGTCAGCACTGGCATTGTCTATATTTCCCCAGTACTGGTTTTCTTTAACAGCACCCACACAATTAGGTGAATAGTACATTAGTTGCCATAGCTTTTATACTGTGATTATATGGTTTCTTCTACTATCTGTTGATGTCATTGTGGTGGTTCATTTGAAGACAGATCTTAATTATCAACAAGTTTCAAGATATGTAAAAGATTAATTTGTATTTTAACATAAAAACCAATTGGATCCACATTCTATCCCTATATTAGTTATGTAAGCGTAATTTTATAAGTCAGGTTTTAGTCTGTTTGGTAACCATGGGGTACAGCCATGCCAAGACTCATATTGTTCATCTCCAAGAAGCAGAGGTCACTGGATGACTTTATAAGTGGGGAGGAGGAAGATCCCTTTGCATTAGGATTACTGGCCTTAGCTGCTTCCAGCCTGGGGCCCAGGTGTGCCTATGTAACTAGTGATCTCTTTTTAAAATATGAATTATAGATGCCCAGGGCCGCTGATAGGGCAGTACAACCAGCCCTGTTGTACCGGGCCCGGCCAGCAGGGGGGGCCCGAGCAGCTTTTAACCTCTAGCTAAAAAAAAAAAAAAAAAAAAAAAAAATCAAAATAACTATATTAACCTGCACCCACTTGATTACTAACATATATAAGGAATATATATTCATTTCCTGGGCCCCATCAGGTTACCAGAGGGGCCCAGGAGGTGAAAGCAGAAGAGGGACTTTTTTTCTATTTTCGGGTGCAGGGATACAATGCTGTGCCGCATGCTGTTCTCAGTATACCTGCACAAACTAAAGTTCTTCCTGCTCACTGTATGCCTCTCCGGCGGATGGATATTACTGTTATACGGCTCCCTTCATCCAGTAAGTGCTGCAGCTTGAGGGACTTATCACTGGGACGGCTGAGACAGACAGAGCAGCAGGAGTAATCTGGACAATGGCAGTGGTGCACAGGCAAGCAGTCCCCTGCACACACACACACACACACTGACAGGTCACACTATTGTAGCATGTGCAGTCCCTAGACTCTGTGTGCTCATGGTTATTATCATTATGATGATCAGGGCACAGTAGGTGCTGTATGGCTCTGTCAGTGTAACATGACTGTGTGGTGCTGACTTTCCTGATATATGACTGTACTGTGTGTTACAGACTATAACTCAGCACAGCCATAACAAAGTCAGCATCACACAGTCATGTTACACTGACAGAGCCACACAGCACCTGCTGTGCTCTGATCATCATAATGATAATGACCATGAGCACATAGTGAGATGCTACTTTTACACATGTGATGGGGGAAGGGACAGTAAAAATACATAGCCAAGCTGCATTTTTACCACCCCCAAACCACTCTCCTTTCATAACCTTTCACCCAAGCTTTGCAATTAGGTCCTTTTTCATGCAGACCTGATTGAAAGCTCCGTATGAAGACACAAACTGAATGGGCACAGATGTCAAAACACTGACATCTCTCCCATTCAGATGCAGTTATGATTGGTGGGGCGCTGTAAATGTTAAATGTTCCAGCTCCTGCCTCCTGCCCTGACAGCGTGGAGGCAGGGGTGGGGTTATGGGCGGAGCCAGGATGGGTTGTGGGCGGGGTCAATGGGGCCCCGTCAGGTAGGCTGTATGGGGCCCCATGATTTCTAACAGCGGCCCTGTAGATGCCAGTGCGTGTTTGCTCCTTGTTGCCCTAAATATTAAATGGTAAATTTAAGGTACATTTAGTGGTTGGGAAAGCAACAATGATTATTGATATCTGTGTTCATTACAGTGTTCCTGTATCTTTAAAGTGATTCTAAAAGCAGAAGATTTTTTTATCTTAATGCATTCTATGCATTAAGGGTAAAAACCTTCAGTGTGCAGTAGCCCCCTTCAGCCCCCTAATACTTACCTGAGCCCCATCTCAATCCACAAGCTCCTCGGCCATCTGGAATGCTACCTTCTGATTAGTGCCATTGGCTCCAAATGCTGTCAATCAAAGTCAGTTAGCCAATCAGGAGAAAGATGGGGCAGGGCCAAACTGTGCTCTGTGTCTGAATGGACACACAGAGCTGCGGTGGGGCTCAGGTGCCCCCATAGCCCTCTGCTTGTTGTGTGAACACTAGACAGGAGGGAGGGGCCAGGAGCACCGGCGAGGAACCCGAGAAGAGGAGGATCTGGGCTGCTCTGTGTCCAGAGCAGGTATGTATGACATGTTTTTTTTTTAAGGAAAGGTAAGTATGTGTGTCCCGCACTGATGAGCCTATAATGACATGAACAGGTTAAAGGCTTAAGCAATTGTTAACATTTTGGCAAAAGCCCTTGCATTGTTGGTTAGTCCTTGCATTCTCATATTCTCATTATGTATTTCTGCCAGACTGCAAAGTATAATGGAACAATTGGCAGTCTACAAAAGAAAAATAATATCTACAAAATGCACATACATATTTAATATGCAGTACACTTACAAAACACACAAACACACACACATAAAAAATATTACTCCCTGTTGGGCTAAGTAGTGATGTAGTGCATGCTGTAATGATTTGGGCATCCTGGAGTGATTAATAATAGCAGTGTGTATTGATGAATAAGCAGGGGCCAATTTCCATCCCTAGTGTGTATTTTATAGCATAGAGCAAGATCCTGAGATGCTATGCCGTCTCCGCTGGGCTTTACTACAAAGTTCTTGTTTGTTTTGTCAGACCATGCACACAGATAGCCAAGAATCAACAAAATCTGTGTATTTTCCCATGGCTTGGAAAGAACAAACTTGATTCATATCTTCCAACCTACCAAATTTTATTAAAGAACAATGACATAAATAAGATATAGATCAGAAAGCCAATTTTATAACAATATCTAGTATTCTGTATTGTAATGAAAATATATTTGACATGAATCATAGTTCACACACAAGATTATCATTTTAAATCATTGTTCTGATTTTATAACAATTTGTTGCTTTTTTTTGTTTTCTTTCAGCACCTTCATCGCCTCAGTCTGAAGAAGGTTCTGATATTGACTCCGAACCAGACCTACCCTTGAAGAGGAAGCAAAGGAGAAGCAGAACCACATTTACAGCAGAACAGCTGGAGGAATTAGAGAGAGCTTTTGAGAGAACTCACTACCCTGATATTTATACCCGAGAAGAACTGGCTCAAAGAGCGAAGCTCACTGAGGCACGAGTACAGGTACAGGAAATATCTTCTGTAGTGTCACAAAGTATTGCTTAAGTCACACGCCTTTCTGATAATGAAAAAAAAATCTGTCAGTTTTAAGGATAAGGCAGATTGGCAGTAAAATGCTACTATAGCAATAATTATCCCATTGATACTCAATAATAAACCTGAAATAATGTAATTTTTAAGAGCTATCACTCTTGTTAAATCATGATGACCACCACAGTCTTTCATTAACTATGTGTAGAGCATTGACTGAGGGAAAAACTATTGGAATTCTTCTCATCGTAGGCATAGGTAAGTTGCTTTTAGACAATAATAATTGGATGAGGTTGACTGGCTCCTTTGGATGTTTCCAGGTAGATTAGAAAGTTTCATAGTTGACAACTAAAGTCACATGGTATATATGTACACTGGTAAGAAGTGTCCATTCTTAGACCTGACCAACAGGTTGTTTAGATTGTATTTTTCTCATTTCTTGATTTTGAGAAGAACGGGAAAACAATACATGCCAGAGTATGTTCATTATGTTAGCAGATGTAATAAGCATTGTTGTGTTTCACTGAGCATTTATTTTTGTAAGTCAATGACCCTTACCAAGCAAATGCAGGAGCCTTTCTCCAGCTGTTGTAATGTGTCTTTAACCCTCTGACTTCACAACATTCCTTATGGCTTCCTCAGATCCCCAGAGACTCATAACCTGTCACACTATTACCATGATCTACAGCCTAACAAATTCCCCTGAACATCTAACATATGGGTCTTTAACTGAGCTCAGCATGAAGCGGCATATCGCTGTCAGTCAAGACTCCCTTGCTGCTGAAGAGGTGCACAGTGCATCATATTACAGGAGCAGCAGTGAACCAGTTAAACTGCTATGAAGTTAGGAAGATTTTAATTTAATGGTATGGTGTATTTTGATAAAGAAATAAAGGTAGCAGCCAAAGACCAATAAAACCCAAGACATTCAAAAATGAAAAAAATCTAAATATAAAAAGAATACAAAGTATAGTGCATAGAATGATATTGTAATATGGTTCATGGCCCAGGAATATTATATCTTTTTAAAAACAACAAGTTAGCTTGGTACCCCTTGCTTTGTGCCATGTGGTCTGATGTCCATCTGAGAGAGGAGGTGCAGTACAAGAAATGGGGCAAGAAAACAGCAGCGGCCACTAATATATTACCTGTTTATTCCTTGCTTCATCTGAAAGCTTACATTTATTTGGGTTGTATAGGCAACTATTCTACTTCTGCTCCACTGTATTTTGATTGCTAGTGACCTCAATATCTTTTCTTTCACCAAATACTAATGATTTTACCTATAAAGGATATAACCAATCCAAGTTAATTTTCTCTAACATGATTAACTAATTCAATTTTCTTAGTTTCATTTGAAATAAAGGTGGTGCCTTTTAAATCTGTTGGGTGTACACCCTAAAATTGGACACATAATTGGGCTGATTTAATAAAGGAGTTGAGAATCTTCACCTAAAGTAGAACTATAGGCAAAACATTTTTTTTTCCTTTTTGAATAGAGCAAGGGAGGTCCTGTCAGATTTTTTTTCACCATCTTCCCATTGCAGAGATTTCCTTTTCACTTCCTCTCCCAAAACCAAAACAGGAAGTGAAAGGAAATATCTGCAAATTCCTTGGGGACCCCCAGGTCACCAGAACTAATGTCCTCATTGGAAGATTTCCTAGCTTTTACTTTTCTTGGGACAACCCAAAATGTGGTTAAATTATTTTACTTTCACATTCAATGATAATGATAAACAGGAAAAATAGAGAGGATGAATCTCCTTAACGAGACACAGACAGCAATAAAAAGTGACAGGTGTTCTAATCTCTCTCCACTCCATCCAAAACTAAAAAATAAGTTCTCCAATCAGGTGCAGATGAAATAAGTACACAGAAACTTGCTTTTCACATTATTGGGTAATTGAAGTGAATATTCATACAATTTATTGTGTGACATTTCTCGCCTCCTTTGGTAAATCAGCCTCAATGTGATAGTACAATCTCTGTATTATTTCCTATAAAATTAGGAAAAACCCTGTAGTGCAATGATTTGTATCCAAACAGATAGGCCCTTGTATTACATAGATGTTTGTATAATCTTTTGATGGTCAGTCTGCTATCACAGATACTAAAGCTTCAATGAGCTTTATTGCATATATATATATATATATATATATATATATATATATATATATGCTGTACAGTGTGGTACATATACCCAGTAAGAAATGTTCAATCTGTTGGCACTAACTTCTAACTTCATTATTACATCTTTCCTTTACCTCTGAAAAATGTCATACACAGACTTCGAATAATGATGTAATCCCAATGGTTTTCACTGCTCAATTTCAATAATGTCTGACCATAAAACATATTTTATATTTCTTTCTACTTTGTTTCTTACAACATAAATCTGAAGTTTTTCTGGCAGAAGATATATGGAGCACATAACTTATATCTGATATATTTTAACATGAGTTTTTTTGTTAGCTTTGTTCCTGAGTGCATGCTGTTGTAGACATATTGTGGCTATAACTGGCCTGCTCTCTCACTTTTACTGACCAGCTCCGAATTATTCTCTTTTAGGTATGGTTTAGTAATCGCCGTGCCAGGTGGAGAAAGCAAGCAGGAGCCAATCAACTAATGGCATTTAACCACCTGATCCCAGGGGCATTTCCACCTACAGCCATGCCAGCTTTGCCAACCTACCAGTTATCGGAATCATCGTACCAGCCTACTTCAATACCGCAAGGTACATTTAGCAGCCTTCCTATCTGTCATTCTTATCTGTTGCAGCAAATTTAATTTGTCAAGCTGTATCAAATAAAATCGATAATAGTATTAATAATGATCATACGTATCCTATGAAATTGATGATGCCTTTTATAATGATACCGTTATGTTACTTCATATTCTAATTCATATATAGAAGCACAATGCATTTTTATAGAGCTTTAAACATTTTTTTAACTATTCACATTATATAACTGTACAGGCATTATGCTTAATGTTATTTAAAAAACACTTCTAAGGACTGCATGGGTTGATTTACTAAAGGCAAATAGGCTGTTCATTTAGCAATGTGAATTTTTACTGTGCAAGGGAATGAGGTAAAACTCTGCTGACTTCCATCATACAATCATGTTCCAGAAAAATACTGTTTTTTTAATTAATTTATTTTCCCTTCGTGTGATTGGGTATTCTTTGCAATGATAATTGTCACCACATTCACTATGCTAAGGGAAAAATCCCATGTTTTGCTCCTTTAGTAAATCAACCCCTGTGTATCTAAAATGGCCATATAACATACAACCGTTATAATGAACAAAAACTACTTTTTTTTTTACTGATCATATGGCTGCCAGGAAGCTTGTTGCAAATATTAACATTTTTTGTTTCTGTGTATGGCTACTCCTCCTCTTTGGCTGAGTAGGCCTGTACCAGGAAGAAGGTCTTATTGTGCTTACTAGGTGTAAGATGTACTGTCAAGTTACATGATTGGGTGTAAGGAGTGGGGGGGTACAACATTTTCTGGGTAATGTTATCTATTCTGCAATTGAACAGGATGTAAGGAAAGTATAATTTAGTATAAGCTTATTTACTAATGCACTAACTTCTTTATAGGGGATAAAAATGATTTTTTTTAATTTTTCAGCTGTCTCTGATCCTAGCAACACAGTCCACAGGCCTCAGCCTCTCCCTCCGAGCAGTGTTCACCAAAGCAGCCTTCCATCCAACCATGAGAACAGCTCGGCCTACTGCCTGCCCAGCGGCCGCCATGGATTTTCTAGCTACACAGACAGCTTTGTACCCTCATCCGGGCCTTCCAACCCTATGAACCCCACCATTGGCAATGGCCTTTCACCTCAGGTCAGTGGACTGTTTTCATTCTTTTAACTGCATGCCAGAACCGAGCAGGCCGATCACCTGAGGCAAGAAAGGAAGAAATTGCCAAATTCGAACCATAAAGAGCTCTTTATACGAGCCACATGATTTTGTTTTGCAAATTTCCTTACCCTTTTTCCTCCTCCACCCCCTCACTGACTACTTCAAACACAGAGGCTGATAGACTGTCTTTCAAGTGTTTTTCTTTCCCCCAAATAATATAGATCTTTTTAGAAACATGACAGTAGCCATGAGGCAAACAGTCTGAATTAGCCGTATGGCACAAATTGCAACATGAAAAATAACAAATGTGAAAAAACATTATTTGTTTACAACACAGCATGAAAGCAAATTCAGTTAAACGTCTATAGTGACCTTCTCAGCTTCTATGAGTTACTGTTTGTTTCTAATTTATTCATTAAGGCACAGAGCAGCGTGGGAAGTACAGTCATTGCACATCTCATGCATTAACCACTTCAATACCAGGCACTTTGCCCCTTCCTGTCCAGGCCAATTTTTAGCTTTCAGCACTGTCGCAATTTGAATGACAATTGCGCAGTCATGCTACACTGTACCCAAACACGTTTTTCATCATTTTGTTCCCACAAATAGAGATTTCTTTTGGTGGTATATAATCACTGCTGGGGTTTTTATTTTTTGCGTAACAAATAAAAAAAAAACGAAAATATTGAAAAAAAAATGTTTTTCTTTGTTTCTTTTATGAAATTTTGTAAATAAATAAGTTTTTTCCTTCACTGACAAGCACTGATGAGGCTGCACTGATGGGCACTGATAAGGCGGCACCGATGTGCACTGATAAGGTGGCACCGATGAGGTGGCACTGATGGGCACTGATGATGGGCACTGATGATGGGCACTGATAGGCAGCACTGATGGGCACTGATAGGCGACACTGGTATGCAGCACTGATGTGCATTCATAGGCAGCACTGATGGGCACTGAAAGGCTGCACTGATGGGAACTGATGGGTGACACTGATGATAGGTGGCATGAATGGGCAATAATAGGTGTGCACTGATGGGCATGGGTGGGCACTGCTGGGCATCCCTGATGAGGAGACATCTGGCGGGCATTTGTAGTGGGCACTGATTGGCATCTTTTAGGGCACTGTGTGGCATCCCTGGTGGCCATGGTCATCCATATGTGATGGCCATCCCTGGTGGTCCTGGCAGCATCCATGGTGGCCCAATGTGGGCATCCGCGGAAGGGCATAAACAATCAGCACAGACCCCCCCTGTCAGGAGAGCTGCCTACCGGCTCTTTTCTACTCATGTCTGTCAGGCATGAGTGAGGAAAAGCTGATAAACGGCTCTTCCTGTTTACACTGTGATCAGCCATGATTAGACATGGTTGATCACATGGTAAAGAGCTTCTGTCAGAGGCTCTTTACGGGAATCGGTGTTGTGGTGTGTCAGACTGAAACACTGCACCACCGATCACCTCACTGCATGCCCCCACGGGCGAGCGTCGGCAGTTGTCCTGAAATAAGTCATATGACATCCAATCAACATAACTGAATCATCTTCCGGCTGTTATTTTTCTATAGGCCCGGGTGGGAAGTGGTTAATAAAGAGTTTCTCAATACAGTCAGGGATTATATTCTGAACAATAATGTGTTGCATGTGTTTATTGCATGACAAGTCCAGTTACATCCAAGTCTAGACAATCAGTGCTGACCTGGAAATGTAACTAGATCATTCAGATTTGGCATTGTATGTGTATGGCCAGTATGGTTTAGTGATTGAAGGATCCTACTACTGCATGCCAGAAGTCTGAATAAATGAGGATAAGGTACGGTAGCTTGTGCTAAGCTATGCAACAAATGTAAATGTATGATGTTCTGATAATGTTCTGATAATGTAAGCAGTGTTTTTAGGGAACATATTTGTGAATGCTACTGGATGCTTTTTATTAAAAGCACTTGGCTTTTAGACTTGGTGGTCTGTTAAAACACATTCAAATTTACAAACCAGAGGAATATTTATGCCTTGGAACTATATGAGCAATAATTAGGCTGTTAATTTTCATTCAGAGGAGTTGGGTTGTTGTATCTGGGAATTGCACTGAAATAAATTGACTTGGTAATTGAGTGTCAAAAGGTTGGTTGAATTTACTACGGTCCACATCTGCCTGAGGTTGGCTTGACATTGTTAATGTGTGTCTAAACACAGGGTTTTTTATTATATCAGAGGGACTAATATTCAGGTGTCTAATAGTTTCACTGAACGGCGTGCAATCTATAATTAAAATCAGGCCTCTTTGTGGGGCTAAGTGGGGGCAGCTTCACAGCTATGAATCCTCCCCGAACACTTCTTCCTCTCGGCAGTGAGAGGAAACAGAAGGATATTGAGAATGACATAAATGAAAAGTGAAAAGACAATTATACCCAATTACACACTCATCAGCCTGGTTCTAGCACTGAGAGGGCATCTTAATAGGCAGAAAATGAGATTTTAATGGCACAAAGGGGAGCAAAAATAACGACTTATATCTCTTCCCTCTAGTCTACGTGAGGTTAGAGTCTTGAGACGGCTTCAGCAGCTCTCTGCTAGACAGTGATAAATCTGTGAAAATATAAAGTTCAAAGACTCTGGAGTTAAAAGGTTGCATAGTAAAATGCAATGGAATAAACATTACTGCCTACAGGCAAAAAACTCATAAAACCTTCCTTTTCTAGCAGTAAGTGTAATTAAGTTTCTGCTTTTTCTATTGGGTATTTGCAGAAAGCCCAAACTTTCCAGCCTTTAAGACACGGTAGAAGTGAATGGCCTTAAGACTGCACAGCCTGCTTCCCTGATGCAGAGGAATGACATAAAACAAGGCTATAGAAATCAAGGGTCAGCTACTAATTAATCGGATTGGTCAGACCTATCTATGGTTCTGTAAAAATTTCTTTAGAAATAACCAAATATATTTATTATTATAACATGTATCCTTTGATACTTAAATGACCAATAAACCTAAAATAAATGCTGGTTTATGCCAAACAAACATGACAAATGTGAACATAATTTACAAATTTCAAAATTTTTTCAAGCTATCGACCACAGTTTAGAACACATTATACCATTATATTATTATTATATTATTATTATTATATTATCAAATTAAAGCTTTGTATAGGTTGAGAGATGTTTTGGTACCAATGACTAATTTCATATTAGTAATTCTATTGAAGGTCACTATGGCTAGCCTTTCACCAATCCTTCAAGGTAATCGTAAATATAAGATGATTCAAGGATATCTGCATGTCTTTGGCCAACAACAGATGGAGTCAGACATATACAACTAACTGATCTCCGTTGCAGAAAATCATGTTGAATATTTTCAGGTGATTTTCATTGCCTCTTCTCAGAATAAACAGGTGTCAAAACTAGACTTTATGCCAACATTAGACATGCAAAACATTAGCAATCTTGTGTTCATATATGATATATATATGACAATCTTCCAGGGGTCAAATTATGCCTGCAAGTCTGACCACCATCTAATATTTAGAACCAAATTTTATATGGCTATTAGGTTACACAGCTTATATTATTCCAGTGTGGTATACATTGTGGTGTGGTATACATTATTTTGTGTGAAACAAGGAGTTGTATACATGTGTTTTATATATACTGTGTATATATATATATATATATATATATATATATATATATATATATATATATATATATATATATATATATATATATATATATATATATATATATATATATATATATATATATATATATATATATATATATATATATATATATATATGTATATATATAAATAAATATATATATATATATATATATATATATATATATATATAAACATATATATATATATATAAACATATATATTATATGTATTTGTAATTAAAAATAAATTGGGTGGAAAAATTTGCACTTTGTACCCACTGGCTATTTAAGGTGTGTGCTAAAGACCAGAGCCAACATGGGTTTTAAAACAGAATGTCAGTATAAATTCTTAAATTCCTATACCTAAATACCTAAGATGATTTTGTTATAAAAGGGACACACGCTGGAGATTTTCAATTGTTCAAATTACCTCTGTTGATTTCTACCACAAAATTCTCACATGAGTTTAAAGACACTTTCATGGGAAAGATTATGTCGTTTGTTTTATTTAAATTTTTTAAATATGTCTGACAGGCAGGGATTGGGAAAGCTCATATTTTCACAATGAAATAAAATGGAACCACCTGCAAGGACCATTAAAGTGATGTAGCGTTCCCTCTGGTTTACTCATCAGCATCTGGGATGTTTAGTAGGCTGTGAAGTTTGAAGGATTGGGAAGTTCTGAGTGTGTCACTAGATTTCTCCATATATAAACAAAAAAAGTATGCACAGTGGAGCAAACACAGAGCTGATAACAACTAGCTTGACATTACAACACTGAACTTTGCCATTTCTGTTTTTATTACAATTTTCTAAGTCACTATTTAAAAACACAAAGAGTGCTCAAACTGGTCAATTGGAAAAATGGCAGTCACTGCCATCAAATCACTGGCATTAAAATTAGCACCCCGCTGCCCTACAAATGTTATGTTTGCAGTTATTTTTTTGAATCTCTCTGATCAGCAGATTGCAGATCACACAATGTTGGAATCCAAGCAATCACGATTCATCAATCTATTTAATTGTGTTAACTGGACAAATGTGCACATGTATTAAAACAAATGCAAACGTTTACAATTCCCTTTTTAACTAATTATTTTGCGCCTTAAAAAAAAAAAAAAAAAGGATTACCATTGCAGATAGCATTTCCATTGATAGGTAACATCCAACCAATATTGATAAAAGTTGTCATTAGTGACAATGTTAGAGTGAACAGTTAATATTTTCTTATAGAGGTGGTACCCTTCTTGGGCTTCATGTACACTAGCAGTGCCTAAACATGAGTTTAGGAGCTCCTGGCATTTTTTTTTTTGCCAAAGCTCCTAAACTCAACTCCATAAAAGCATATGTGTCAATGTACACATAGGCTTTTAACTAGAGTTTAGGAGCTGCTGCGGTTAGGTGAGGTTCAACCTCCCTCTCCTGAATGTGGAAGAATTGCTTTCAGGATAGGAGCGTATTGAACGCCAGCCACAGGAAAACGAAAAAGGTTGCAAAATCATGGTGCAATCTTACCATCTTTTGTGTATTCCCATGGCCATGGTAAATGTAGGCAGGGTGTACAGGAAGCCTTAATCTGGTCACAGAAATTAGTGGATTGTTGGACATATAGGTCAAGGGTCACCTTTAGAGCTCTGTATAATCTCTGAAGAAAAACCTTATTCAAAATTTTATTTTCTTAGCATATAAGATTAGGCAGCTATAAAAGACTGTCATTTATCCAAGTTTTATATTCATAAAAAAACGTTAATGTATTTTTAAGTCGAATACACATGGGCCAAATATTGGGAGACAACGGCCGGTTAAAAAAAAAAAACCTTCGACATTTGGCCCGTGTGTATGTCGGTCTGTCTGACAGAAGCCAGCCATTTGACTGTCTTCTGACTGATGAGCATGCTAGAAAACCAGCAGCCATCTGACTCCGGATCAGCGCTCTCAGCCAATGGCAGAGAGCGCTTATCGGAGTGTTCTGGCGAGGGGGCCATTCCCCTGTCAGAACACAACAGCTCAGTGGGGGGCTCACCGAACGAACTTTGCATTGTTAATTGGAGAAGAGAGCACTCAGATGACCTCAGCAGTGAGCTTCTGTCTCTTCATTATCCAATTATGGTCTTTAACATACGTATTCTCTTTGACTGCAATGGAAACAAATAAATTATTTTGACCTTGTGGCAGGGGTGTCTGGATTAAAAATTTGGCTGAGCAGATTTAATTTTTTTGGGCAGTTAAAGGCAGTTCGGACATGCACGTCAATTGGGCTATTTAGCTGTTTATGCTTCTTGCCTATGATTGGTTAGAAAAGATAGAAGATGCAGGGACATGCATTTAGATCAGTCATAGACATAACTATGTAGGATCGTGTAAATATGCATAGGACATAATAGGCATGGTAATTCTTGCTCTAGTAATGGGGCTAGAAAAATGCTATGAAAACACCATCTGCTGAAAACCGTCCTACAATATATTCTTCTTTGAACCACATTTACATAATATCTGTACCTATCTCTACAACTCTGTCCTACATGGTCAAAACACCACTAAATTGTTAAGCTGAGAATCAGTGTACATAATGGGGTAATGCACAGAAACTGATCATGAAGTCTCTCATTGGTCAGCAAAAACCTGATATCTGTTTAGACTTCGCACATCATCACTGCTGTTTGACCTGCTTTAATAAGTACAAGCCTGGAATGGTCCAATTACTGATCAATTTATAAGTACAGATTTCACTGAGATTAGTAAATAAGCTAAAATAATGGTATCTACTTTACATAATCAGCCCCAATGTATATACAAAAGAAGAACTATAACAGACACGATGATGGAATTGCCCACATACATGGTGTGCTTGTAGAAGGATTTTACAATAAATGGTCTTTGTTGGAGAAATCCCATGAAGACATAAGCCTGATTAAACCCACATGATGGAGATGTTCATATAAAAGTATGGGGGATAGAATCTGCCATAGTTTGATTCATACCCGTGTGAACATGGCTAAGGAATTCACAGCCATTCCACTCAACAGTAATAGCGCAGAGCAGGTGGCACCATTTTTCTTAGAACTGGGAGATCTGGCCCCCATCTGTTTCACATTACAATAGAGCAATGCTCTGGACATCTTCAGGACAACATGTCCAGCTTCCTGTGGTGAAAGCTTCCGTAAATTACACGCTACACATGTGTTAGGGTCAATATGAACTGAACACATCAAGTTAACGTTAACCCTTTTTAGTAACGAAAATATTTTTTACAGGGAAATGTCACTGTTAAGAATACTGCAAAGTATAGTAAGCCACAGAAACAAATTAATATTCATATTTCAGTCTTCTGACCTCAGTAAATTGAAATATGACAGTTTACTCTGGGCTACTACACTTTGCTGTGTACACTTCTCTTATAAAAGCAGAACTACACTGCATCTGAGTACCACAAACCAAAAGCATTAGTTAATTAATTTTTATTATTCAAAGCAAAGTCACCCATCTATGTCTCCATGTTTTATTTTGTTGATAAATCACTTTGATATACACATCCTAGCATTTCTGGTTGTGGCCATCTTGAGTGAGGGCAGATGACTCATGTAGCGTTTACTTCCTGGACTCCATCTGCCCTGAGCTGGTATGTAGGCATGAGGTTTTGCTTAGCTGTGAAAACCCCTCCTGAAGACTTCTGGGATGTATGATATTAATTTCCCAGGCCTGGAAACCCCTGTAAAGGAAACAACTGAAGAAATGTAAAAAAAAGCAAAAAACAAGTAAATATGATACGCATTCCTATCTATTTGCTAATGCGAGCCACATAACAATGAAAAATAATCAATACTGATTGAGAGAGTGAAGTTTTGCTTTAAATAGGTCTATATTTTCCCTATTTAATGCACTTCACACCTTACTAAATCTGGAGGAGCCCAAAGGGAACCTAAAGAGAAAAATGTAGACTCTCTGTTGTTCTAAGCAAGCAATTATATTGAGCTATATTCCCCCTACCCTGGAGCTAAATGTTCCTTAAAGTATGTTTTTTAAAGAGTATTTTTATCAAAATCAGATATTTCAGTTTGTGGAAGGCAATGGCAACCCAAATTACCTTCTACTTTAGTCCTTTAGAACACTAGTTGAAAGATCTTTATTTTTAAATTTCCTGTTCTCCCCATCTGCCAGGAGGGTTCTACTTTACCGATTTGAATTTATATTTTGGAGAATGCAGCAAACAAATGAGAAAAACAATTCTGCAGTCAGAGAGAGGAAAAAAGTTGGTGGATAGTACCAAAGATTAGTTGCAAGGTGACAGTGAATTCAAGTTAGAAGGAGGAAGGATGAAGCAATGGAAGATTAAGACACAAACTATGGGTTGGAATAGTTCATAGGGTGCTATAGATCCTTATTACATTATGGAAGTCCTCAGGAAAACATATCCATTACAGTGCTCTACCTGGTTACGGATACTGTCAATCCAAAGCTTAACAGATATCTTTTAAGTGTGTGAGAGCATTTCACAGAGGTTTGCCTCTACAAACGCTGATGTTCAGTCTTTCACATTGGAAACAAGAGCCTGTCTGGAACAGGAAACAAAGTTAACTAAATACTCACTAGTTTAGTATGGAGGATTAAACCAAGGTGACCGTGCCCTTCCCTTAGTTCTCCATTCAGGTGAAAAGGTCAAGACGCTCAGGAAAAAAAAGAAAGAATACAGAGGTCATCTAGCCTCAGGCTACCACTCCTTTAGCTTATAAACAGTCATAAACCGAGAAATAAAATTACAATAGATGCTAATTCAATACAGGTAGCTTTGCAAGGCATTACATTCCAATTCATGCAGTGGTACCACATACATGGAATGACAACCTCTAACCTTCTGAAAAAACATTCTAGCATTTCATGTTAATTATTTAATATTTTGAATGGCTGAATGCTACTCAGTGCACTTGAGTCAGTGTAAAGTCAGTGCAATGTTTTTTTCTAGAGAGAATCTAGCATCAAGTTATACAAGAAAAATATGCTATGGCTTGCATATTATTCTGTAAAAGGGTATTAGCTAAAGAGAGCAAGTGCAGCAGCACAATTACCCTGATACAGCATTAAAAACATAATTATTAACCTTTGGTAGATATTTTATTTTAAAATAACTAATTATTGAATTGTCTTTGACATTTTATTAACCCCTTTGTGAATGTCAGACAATGAATTATTAATATGTTATCTGTCCTCAAAACAATCACTCAACTTGAACACTGGAGGCTTTATAAATACAGCAAATTTAAATTAATTCAATGGTGAATTTAAGTAATCATGCCACACTAATTTTACCTCGCACACCTTTAATGATGGGTTTGTCAGCTTGAAATGAGCATTGGAGTTGAGTCTTAATAGACTTTGTTTATATATTATACAGGCAAGTAATCCCAGTCATAAATGTGTAGCATTGACTATATATATTTTTTTTATCCTTTAGGTAATGGGTCTTCTGACTAACCATGGTGGAGTGCCTCATCAGCCACAAACTGACTATGCCTTATCTCCACTAACTGGGGGTCTTGAGCCCACCACTGCTGTATCAGCAAGTTGTAGCCAGAGACTAGAGCACATGAAGAGTTTGGATAGCCTATCAACATCACAATCATACTGTCCGCCAACCTACAGCACATCAGGATATAGCATGGAGCCTGTAACGGGATATCAGTATGGCCAATATGGACAGAGTGAGTATACCTAATACGTTGTTGGTAGTACACTATATGGTATTTTGACAACCCTCCAAATTACTAAGTTTAGGTGTTTCCAATGAATGATACAGTTACTATTATATCATACAAAGACACTTTGGATAATTGTGGGCTTCCAACCCTGTGGAAACAGTTTTAAGAGTGGCCCTTACTGTTTCAGCATGATTGTGCCTCTGTACATAAAGCAAACTCCATAAAGACATTGAAAAGTGTGGCTTTCCAAGTGACCTGCAAAGAGCCCTGAACACAACCTTACTGAACACCTCTTGGATAAATTAATCTCTCAGATTACTGATTGTGAGCCAGATCTTCAAACTCAACATGACTATCTGACTTCAACAATTCTGTTTTGGATGAATGGCCATACACACTCCAACATTACATGAAAAGCCTTCCCAGGATGTAGCCTATTATAGTTGCCAGGAAGGGGAAGGTAGACAACACCATATTAATGACCTTGATTTTGGAATGGGATGCCATATTGGTGTGATGGTCAGGTGTCCACATACCTATAGTGTGCATCCAATGGTTTACTCTGTATTTAAACATATAGTCATCTACAGCATTGCATGTGAAAAGTTGTAGATTGTCTCCAAAACTTGAACTTAACATTTGACTATTCCCATTCAGGCAGTAGGCACTGTTCACATGCAGTGAGCTAACTTTTTATCAGATAAAGCACAAAACAAGAAACATTGTGGCTTCCTACAGAAGGCTGATGACGCCCTTTTTTCACTGAGTCTCTTTTGTCTCCGGTACTCGTTGATTGTTTTCTGAAAAACATCTGTTGCATAATTATTTGCTTAAGTGATGTCAAAGACATCTTGAGGTGATTACGTGCCGAGACATGAGACCTGACCGCCATTAGGTAAAACAGAAGGTTTTGCCCGACATGCAATAACCACGGGCATGCCCTGTATTAAAAACAGATGTATTTAATCAAGTCAGTTCAAGAGTCATTAACGGATATGATCACAGATTCTGAGGGGTTTGTCAAACTTGTCCCTGGAATAAAAATATTAGCCTGATTCTTTGATATACCAGTATTACATATGACAATGTCAAGCTATGGTTCAGGTTTGCTTGTGAACTAAACTGTTTTGATATCATCTAAGCATCTCTCTTTTCCACAGGTGCCTTTCATTATTTGAAACCAGACATCGCATAGGACGACTGTCCCTCTGATGGTGTTATCTCCGGAAGTTTAAACAGGATGGATACTCTCATCAATTTGTAGCCCAAACTGGAGCTCAACTACAAAATAAACAAATAGACAATTATTGCTTCTCTTAAAGTGAAGTGCAAGATAGGAAATGCCACAATCCAGATTGCTGTTCGGAGCAAACATGGATAGCTTATGTGTCTGCTGAAAGGGCTCCTCTGGCCTTACAAATTGAGCATCCATATCTTGGGTAGAAGTCACCAACTGTTTGCGAATCCACACAACTCTGGCTAACAAGTTACACCTTTTTTCAAGTCCCAGGCGAACTACTCAGTACAATACACCATCACAGAATACAAACCACCCAATGCCAAAAATTCTGATGATGACAAAGTTTGTGGAGCAAGTTGGGAGGAATTCTTTTTAACTTTCTACCCTGTTTAATATCACAATGATGGGTTAGGGTAAAAAGACTTTAATGTTGCAAATGACCACACAAATGGACACGGAACAGGAAAAAACATAATACTCTGTGCCACATGATGCCCAGTCATGAAGAAGTGTTGTTGTTGTGTGGCTTGAATTGACTGTGTGGTTAACATTCCAATTTTTCATGTAATTATTATGAAGTGGAAATAGCCACTTAAAATTTATGCTTGATCTAAATAGAAAAAAAAGTTTATAAAGACTTAACTAGATTTAACACCCTACATCCAAGAACTCTGAGATACATTTTGGAGTGATAAATTAAATAATAAAAAACAATAGGATGATCCAGCACCAAATTTGGACTAAATAATATCAATTACCTGGCTGTCAATCAACGTGCAATACCATACCTCACTTCAATTTCCCTGTCAAAGAATTAGTATTTTCCTGCAGCTATATTTCATTAAAAAAAACTTTCCGGACTTTGTTTGCCACTTTTCTAGATGAAAAGGTCACTTAAGCACAGTGAAAGGACATTCCACCATTTTTTTCTGTATTTTGTTTACCTATTATACTGAATGTATACCCAGTTGTGGATTGATGGCTGTTGTTGAACCCTAACCCAACAAAGAATGCCAGTAGTTCAACAGTATTTGCCAAGCCACAGGTTGCTTCAGATTTGAAATAAATCATTCTGAAGCAATGTCATGTACTTAAGACAATTTTTACATAGGCCACCAAATAAGTTACAGAACCAGGGATTTTGTGTTACATTTTGGGCTAATCACATGAAATATAGAGAATATCTTAACAACTTTAGCCAAACAGTGCTGATGTGTAAAAACATGGAGGAAAGAACGTAAGAATGTCTCCCATAGTAACCAATCAGATTCAATCTTCAGTCTTGTTCATTTAAAAACAATGAGTTTTGAATGTGTTTGGTTACAAAAACACCACAATGTTTTTCTTTGCTCCATTTTTATGCATCAGCCCCTCCATTTTATTGCAGAGGAGTACTTAATTTTATTATGCTGCATCTCCAAAAGTCAGCAATATAAACTGCTGCTCATGCTATGTAGGCAATGGGCATTCTTAAATCAAACAACATGTAGGATCAAATGGAGATGCCTGTGAACCACTTTTATTGCTAGATGGGTATGCAATAAAAAGAATTAGCGGATTTTCTTGTAGCCAAAGTGAAAAGCTTTTGGCAGGGGGTTGAAGAGTTACAGTTTTATTTATTTCTTTGTTCTTTTTGTCAGGTAAAGCGAGGTAGAGCGCAAAATACATTCCTTCAAGAATGATGGGTAATGATTTAGGGGTTTAGATAGGATAGATTTAGCGCTGAGATTATACTTTCGTCTTAGAGGTGATGGAAGAAGTCAAATTTTATCTGTGTTGTAGCTGGTATTACCGGCAACAGATGCTGCAATAAATATGTTTCATGTAAAAAAAGTGCAGTAAATATTTACTATTTATAATAAACTGTTATAAAGAATGGTGGTCCAGTGTGTGTTTAAACTTGACTTTATGATGCTTGAGATTATTACCATTGTTACCAACAGATGCAATCCCTGCAAAAGCAGCATCATATTCTTTGCATTGGATCAGAAAAGAGAAATATTATATATAATAGGACAAGTAGGGATTTTTTTAATGGAAAATGAGACTTATCCCAAAATGTCTTGCAATACATATCTGTTCATACACTACAATCGAAGTCTGAACCCGCGTAACATATATGCAGAAGGTAATAATATTTTGGTGAAAATACAGTATGTAAGCTTGCAATCCATATCAAAGATCTTTCTGTTGTACTTATTCTATATAATCGAAGCATGATGAAGAAGATCGGGGCTCATGAAGTCTTTTCTGGCCCTGGCTACAGGTCAATTTTGACTTGCAGTTCTCAAAGCATATATGTAAATAAGACCTGGGTGTAGCCATAATCATGCTGTCTATTAACTCAGTGGTCATCAACCCTGTCCTCAGGGCCCACTAACAGGCCAGGTTTGCAAGATAACTGAAATACATCACAGGTGATATCATTTGCTGCTCAGTGATTGTAGTATTCTAGTCTGCATCTCCCCAAGGTAATACTTAAAACCTGGCCTGTTAGTGGGCCCTGAGGACAGGGTTGATGACCACTGTATTAACTGAAGCACGTTGGGATTTGAGATGACCTAAATGGGTCACTACTAGAAACAAGTAAACCAATTTACCCAAACCAGAATTCAGCCTGGCTTGCAACCACACACCCAACAACCTTTGTCAGACTTCCAATACTGCCTTACATGCCCTCCATTTTCCCTGTGCTTGGACACCCCTTACTACAACCAGTCATATGTGGTATGTATCATTAGAAACAAACTTGATGTTAGAGCATTGCAGAAACAAAGTGGACACCATATTTGAGGCCACCATTGTTGAACACTTGCTCTCACTGCATCATTTATGATTTTACTATATTGTCACTTCTTATCATTATTTTTTATTACAGTCAAAGTAAGTTGTAGATGCATTGGCTAGCTGCCAGTTAGCCATCAGTAACTCTCAATTAATGTGCTATAAATGCATGAAATACACTTACTCACAGGCATAGCCAAATAGGATTGTAAGGAGTAAGACTGAAAATTCTAAGAACACAAATTGTAGTTTTAAAGAAGTATTGGTTTTCTTTTTATTTCAGAATCATACCTACCTAGGTGAATGCAGCATTGATCCAATACTGTATCTGTTCCCTGGCACCTCTAATGCCGCGTACACACGGTCGGAGAATCCGTCGGAATGCGTCTTATCGGACCGTGTCGTCGGATAATCCGACTGTGTGTGGTATGCATCGGACTGATTCCGTCCGAATCTCCGTCGGACTCAATTTTCCAACATGTTGGAAATATTTCCCGACCAACTGGGCCGGTCGGACGTAAACCGATCATGTGTAGTGAATTTTGATCGGACTAAGTGTCACGCATGCTCAGATCAAATTCCTACATCAAAGCTATTGGCTACTAGCCTGAATCTAGTCCCATCGTAACGAAATTACGTCATCACGTTCTGAAAGATCGGATTTTTTGACAACTTAGTCCGACCGTGTGTATGCAACAGTTTCGGACACAATCCGTCAGACTAAATCTGATGGACAAAATCCGACGGATTTGGTTGTGGAAATCTCCGACCATGTGTACAGGGGCTAAGACTGAGAACCAAACAATCTAACACCACCAATCGCTCGGTTCTCAGAACTCCCTGAGCAGAGCACTGGTGACTGTCAGACTGTCTGTCAGCTCTCTGCTCTGTCCCCCTTGAGCTCACTAGAGTGCTGGGCTGTGGAGAGGAGGGAGCAGCCAGCTAAGGCTCTCAGTGGCTTGCTGAGAGGCTGAGCCGGGTGCCGGGACTGGCTCTGTGACATCAGCCGACGGCATGCTGAAAATGGGTCACAAGAGTGCAGAATGAACTGCACTCCCGTGATCCGTGATCCACAGGAGAAGTACAGACAAGTGAGCTTTGGCTGTACTCCTTTAAGGTTGGTTTTCTGTGTGCAGTTCAACAAGTGGGAAATGATCAAGTGCTGTGGTAGCTGAGTGACAAACACAGACTGTGTGTTTTTTATTTTGGTAACATTTCACATCAATCTTGGTGACCTATTTCTACTATCCATTCTACTATCAGGGCACAGTGGAGTTAGACAATCCCATACAGCTATTTAAAATAAATGGAGAAACTTAATTTGTAATTAAAGGATTAGTTCACCTTAAGCTAAACTGACACCATAACCCCCCTGCCCCCCAGCCCCCGCTGTAATTTCCTGTGTGGGCACTGACCTGTCTGTGCCTACACAGCCCATGCAGTGCTTTGGGGATTGTAAATTCTGGCCCTTCTCCCTCTTCTTTGTTCAGTGATTCAGGATCAGAGCAATACTGTCACATACCTGGTCAGAGGCTGAAGTGCTGAGAGGGCTTCCCTTGCAGCTGAGCGCAGGGCACCCTGAAGGTGGTGACATGGAGTGCTATGCCCAAAGAAGCAGGGGTTGCCAGCTGTGACAGGCTGAAGTGTTTAGATGGCTGCTGGATGGCTGCTGGAAGCAAGGTCAGGAGCCAGGTCATTAGTCATACATGGAATATCCGCCAGGGTAAGGCAGCAAGCAGAGTCAGGAGAAATCTGAGGTCATACACTGGTAATCAGGTGGCAGCGGAGTCCAAAGAGCAAAACAAGGACATACACAGATTAGCAGGCAGAAGAGGTAACAATGGAACAAGCTGAGGATCAAAGCCAGGAATGGAGACAAGACAGGTCAAAGGCAAGCCGGGTCATTAACAGGAAGTCCAATAATATCAGGAACAGTGTCTCAGGAACACACGGGGGAGCTGAAGATGAGCCAGCAACTAGTTGATTACACTGTTGGCTTAAAATAGGCAGCTGGGTGCCAGAATCTGTGATGTGGTGAAGACGCATTGGCACAAACGCACGCATGCACATTTGCATTGGTGAATGCCTACATGCCCACAATCTGTGATTCTATTGGGAATTAGCAGATGTGCTAGTTCTTCTGCAAACTGTTCTCTGAAAATGCTCTGCACCAGTGCTATCCAATCAGAATTGCTCTGACCCATCCCGGAAGCATTGCACAGAAAATAGGGAGAAGAGCAGGTGTTTCAATTCCTGGGATCATTATATGGGCTGCGTGGTCACTGACAGCTCAATACCCACAAAAAACAGCAGAAGCCAGGGCAGTGGGGTTAGGGGTTGAGGAGGGAGTTTAGTTACATTTATGCCCTGTACACACGGTCGGACTTTCCAACAGAAAATGTGAGATCGGATTGTGTTGTTGGAAAATCCGATTGTGTGTGGGCTGCATCAGACTTTTTCCATCGGAATTTCTGACACACAAAGTTTGAGAGCAGGATCTAAAATTCTCCGACAACAAAATCCGATCGTTCAAATTCCAATTGTGTGTAGGCAATTACGGTGGACAAAGTGCCACGTATGCTCAGAATAAATTACGAGACGAAAGTTATTGACTACTGTTCTCTTTATAGTCCCGTCATACGTAGTTTACGTCACCTCGTTCTGAACGATCGGACTTTCCAACAACTTTGTGCAACTGTGTGTATGCAAGACAAGCTTGGGCCAAAATCCAGCGGAAAAAATCAGACAGATTTTGTCGTTGGAATGTCTGACCGTGTACAGGGCATAAAAGTGAAGTTCTGGCCTCTCGGTGGCTAACAAGATTTCTTGTCTGGTATGTTCTTATCTCTCATGTGAATGCAAGAAGCAGCTTCCTTCATTTCTTCAACATTACATAACAAGATCAGTTGAATGCTACTAACTACTACTGTAGTGGAGTGTCCATTTACTCACCATGGTAATATACAGGCACAAGCCCTTTTACCTTCATTTCCCAAAACTCCCTCGGTTCCCAGACATACCCAGGAGCTTAAATTCATCATCTTCCTTCTCTCAGCAGCTCTGAAAGGCCAAACCTGATGACGGTTCAGGGATAGCTGAGCATGTGACCTTCAGTTAGATGAGAGGCCCACTACTTTCAGGGATAAAACCTAATAGCTTGTAGCTTCTCCAGAAGAATAAGCTGCTGTTGGGAAACCCTCCCTGATTAGTATTCTAATTCCAGTGGAGTGGCTCTTTGTCCTTGGGTCTTTGATCCCTCCAGCTATTCACCTGTGTTACCAGAAGTACCATGAATTCAACATATTTTCTTAAAAAATTTTTTTGTCTCTTCACCTGACTTCAGATTGTTTTTACGATTTTATGCTATGTGAGCAATGCATCTTCTCTCGTATTAAGTTGCTACTCAAAAACAAAGAGATTCTGCACATTAGAGGACAAGAGAGGAGTAAAAAAAGAATGGATCCAGCTAAAATGCAAGTTTTTTTTTCAATAATTCATAAAATTAGTGGACAACACAAAGAAGTAGTAGAACAATTTTAACCACTTCAGCCCCGGACCATTTTGCTGGCCAAAGACCAGACCACTTTTTGGGATTCGGCATTGCGTCCCTTTAACTGACAATTGCGCGGTCATGCGACGTGGCTCTCAAACAAAATTGACGTCCTTTTTTTCCCACAAATAAAGCTTTCTTTTGGTGGTATTTGATCACCCCTGCGGTTTTTATTTTTTGTGCTATAAACAAACATAGAGCGACAATTTTGAAAAAAACGCATGATTTTTTACTTTTTGTTATAATAAATATCCCCCAAAAATATATAAAAAAACATTTTTTCCCTCAGTTTAGGCTGATACATATTATTCTACATATTTTTGGTAAAAAAAAATCACAATAAGCGATTATTGATTTTTTTGCACAAAAGTTATAGCGTTTAAAAAATAGGGGATAGTTTTAGGGCATTTTTATTAATATTTTTTTTTTACTAGTAATGGCGGCGATCAGCTATTTTTATTGTGACTGCGACATTATGGCGGACACATCGGAAATTTTTGACACATTTTTGGGACCATTGTCATTTATACAGCAATCACTGCTATACAAATGCAGTGATTCCTGTGTAAATGACACTGGCAGTGAAGGGGTTAACCAGCGGGTGGCAGTGTAGGGGTTAAGTGTTCCTAGGGGTGTGTTACTAACTGTTGGGGGCTGGGCTTTCATTTAGTGAACACTGATCTCTGCTCCAATCACATGGAGCAGAGATCAGTGTCACTTGTTGCTAGACAGAACGGGGAGATGCTGTTTACAACGGCATCTCTCCATTCAGCCGCCCTGTGACACAATCGCGGGTATGCCCGTGGCCATCGAGTCCGCGGGACCTGCGACCAGACACACGGGGGTCCCGACCAGTATGCGAGCGTGCCGCCGCCGGCGCGTTCGCGATGGCAGGGCGGCATTAAAGATTGGACGCACCTGTACGCCAATATGCCTGCCCGTGCCATTCTGCCGACGTACATCGGCGTGCGCTGGTCGGGAACTGGTTAAAGTGTGTTTCCATGTTTGCAGTCAAATGTCCCCATTAACATAGCATAGTTTAGAAAATATTTAAAAAGTGCAGCTTACTTTTTTTTAGATGCTCTTTTCTGGAAACTCGAGCAAGGAAAATCCTACTCAGTTCTGGGAAGGGATGGGGAGCCACGTTTGTCATGATTAACCACTTCAATACTAGGCACTTTTACCCCCTTTCTGCCCAGGCCAACTTTCAGCTAATTTTTCAGGTCATGCAACACTGTACCCATATGACATTTTTATCATTTTTTCACACTTATAGAGCTTTCATTTGGTGGCATTTAATCACCACAGTTTTTTTGCCCTAAATAAACAAAAAACCTTTTGAAAAAAAAATTTTTAGTTTCTGTTATAAAATTTAGCATATTGCATATATTGCAGTGGGCTTTCCAAGGACACTGTGTTGGAGGTGTATATTGACAAAAGTGAATTTTTTTATGTGGATTGAATTACTGCACTATGAAGACCCCCTTTAATATTGCATGTTAATACTGCATTGGATGAGCCTGAAACCCACCCCGGTACCAGCATTGTTGTGGATATCTGTGGGAGTCGATCGATTGCTGAGGATCCAGCGGTTATACATACAAAGGCCTGATTTGACCTGTAGGGGTCTTTTTAAGAGCTGAGAGGCTGGGGTAAATGAGTGATCGGATGGTGAAATCAATTTGATAAAGAGGATTTCTTTCGGTTGCTTTGCACATGCACTTTTTTCCCTGTGAACTGCCATTTGGAGATTTCTTGTACTGGACTTTATTATTGCACTATTATCACTTTGGAGCATTTTTCGCAGTTTATTTTTGCACTTTAAAAGTTATTAATGAAATGTGAATTTATATATTGTTATGTATGTTGAAGATTATTTGCACTTTATTATTCATTATTCAGCTGTAGCACGGCCACAGAAGTGCTATCTTTATAGTTTGTTTATTGCACATATAGACCTATTGATCATACCTGTATCATTTATATGTTAATCAGTTGAGTTAGCGCCACATACTTCTTTATTCATTTGAATTTTTTTATGACATGCACAGTTTTATTTGCACTGGTATATATGGTTACATCCGATTTATAATTGTTACAATTCCAATGTACAGCACCTTTTAAAATGTATGTAAACCCCTTGGAATTAATTGGTTTTCTGCAGTAGTTTGCCAAAAAATGTGATCTGATCAGCATCTAAAGCCTGTTACACACTATTAGTATTTTTTGTTCAACCCAGCGGGCCGAACAAAAAAAATCTAAAGAGCCCGGGAAGGAGTCGCTGTACTAACGATGTTAGTACAGTGATTCCCCCCACTGAGCTATTGTGTTCTGACAAGGGGACAGCTCATCCTGAAAATAACACATCGGCCAGCGCTCTTAGTCATTGGTGGACGGCTCTCTTGAGCTCATTCCACATCATCTCTATGGGGTTAAGGTCTGGGCTCTGTTTGAGCCACTCCAAAAGGCAATTTTTTTTTTCCGATTGGTAAGCTGTTCCCTTTTTTCGCCGTCCCAAACAATTCAACCTTTATTTCACCAGCCCACTAAACATTTTCCCAGTAGTATTGCAGTTTGCCAAGGTGCTCTTTGGCAAACTTCAGGTGTGCAGCAATTTTTTTTGGAGAGCAGTGACTTCCTTCATGATGTTCTGCTATGGACACCCTGCTTGTTAAAAAATGTATGTATTGTAGACTCAGTGCCATCTTAATAGTGACATGGGCTCCTGGGCAAAGTAATGGACTGGGTCCTTACCACGGAGATGGTTTCCTGCAGAGTGCACCACAGCAAAAAAGTAGGCATGGCTAAATTATGCTATATATTGGGCATGGCTTTTTAATCTGATTAGAAACAGCAACTAAACACATCTAAGGGAATTATCTTAAATTAAATTCACCCCCTGTACACATGGTCCCACCCTCTGTACACATTGTCGTCCTCTATACACTGACCCCCTTTATACACTAATGCCACGTACACACGATCAAACAAGCGGGTGGAAAAGTCCGCCAAACTGAAGTCCGCTGGACAATCCCCCCGTGTGTAGCCTCTGGCATACTTTATTGACCCGAAAGTACGGCGGACTTAGAAAGTAGTTTTGCACTCCAATCTTCCCGCCGGACTCCCATTTCGGCGGACAATCCAGTCCGCCGTACTTTTGAAATGAGCGGACTTTTCCCGCCCGGAGAAAAGTCCGCTCATTTCGAGCGGGTGTACAGATAGGTGGGGCCCGCGAAGGAGACGTCACTGGCCCCGCTGCCTGGTATGGACTTAAAGGGGAACTCCAATGCCGAAAAAAATCGGCGTGGGGGTCCCCCCAGGTCCACATCAGACCCTTGTCCGAGCACGCTACCCGGCCAGCCAGGAAAGGGGGGGGACGAGCGAGCGGCGGGGCCCCCCACACCAAAGCACCTTGTCCCCATGTTGATGAGGACAAGGGCCTCTTCCCGACAACCCTGGCCGTTGGTTGTCGGGGTCTGCGGAAGAGGGGCTTATCAGAATCCGGGAGCCCCCTTTAATAAGGGGGCCCTCGGATACCGGCCCCCCACCCTATGTGAATGAGTATGGGGTACAATGTACCCCTTCCCATTCACCTGTGAAAAAAGTACAAAAAAAACACAACACAGGGTCATTGTGAGCGGAGGACTCGGCGAGGCAACATCTGAAGAAGAAGAAGAAGAAGAAGAAGAAGAAGAAGAAGAAGAAGAAAAGAACAGAAGAACAGAAGGTGGCGGCCGCCGCGACAGTGGCAGCGGCGACAGAAGACCGGGCCACCGCCTGTAAAAGAGCTAGAAGAAGGCGCGGTGGCCCGGCAGAAGAACCGAAGAGGAGGACAAGACCCCCGAAGTCGGAAGAAGGGTGGCGACGAGGAAGAAAGCCGGGCTCCTCCGCTAGCAAAAGAGCTAGAAGAAGATAGCGGAGTCCGGCGAGAAGACCCCCGAAGACGGAAGACCCCCGGAGCTGTGCAATAAACAATTTTTACCCTGTGTTGTCTTTTTTTTGTACTTTTTTCACAGGTGAATGGGTAGGGGTACATTGTACCCCATACTTATTCACATAGGGTGGGGGGCCGGTATCCGGGGGCCCCCTTATTAAGCCCCAATAAGCCCCTCGTCCGCAGACCCCGACAACCAACGGCCAGGGTTGTCGGGAAGAGGCCCTTGTCCTCATCAACATGGGGACAAGGTGCTTTGGTGTGGGGGGGCCACGCGGCCCCCCCTTCCCCAAGGCACCCCCCATGTTGAGGGCATGCGGCCTGGTACGGCTCAGGAGGGGGGGCCGCTCGCTCGCCCCCCCTTTCCTGGCCGGCCGGGTAGCGTGCTGGGACAAGGGTCTGATGTGGACCTGGGGGGACCCCCACGCCGATTTTTTTCGGCGATGGGGTTCCCCTTTAAGTCCATGCCAGGCGGCGGGGCCAGCGACGTCTCCTTCGCGGGCCCCGCCTTCCTGGAGACCCGCTCGAAATGACTTTCCTCCGCGTGCGTGGGCGAGTCCGTTCATTTCAAAAGTAGGGCGGATAGTACGGCGGACTTAGTACGTCGTATTAGTCCGCTGAAAAAGTGCCATGTGTGAGCAAGTAGCCCATTCGGAAAGTCCGACGGACAGTCTGGCGGGAAGTCCGCCAGACTAAGTCCGTCGGATAGACGGCTACGTGTGTATGCGGCATAAGATAAATGTGTGAATAAGTGTAGTGCAACAGGTATGTGATTATATGCACACAAATAAAAATACTACTTAATAAAACAATGGAGCATGCCACATAATAATCTAATAAAACTCCACTCAATTCTAATCAAAAACCTACAATTGATGTGAACAAATAAAATGAAAATAGCAATAATCAAATAAAAGTCTGTGAAACCTCTTGTGTAATACAATTCTTCTCTCTTCACAGTGCTTATGGTGACCCACCACCAACAGGTGATGTGCTTGCTCACCTCAAATTTCTGACCCCACTACAGAGTCAAATATGCCTTAACACACTCCTCCTATAGAGAATGCAGCTAGATCTCCTTATCTTCCCATCCAGGGGTATATCTGCCCCCTTTCCTACTGAGGAAGCCCAATCAGAGGGCGTAATGCACACAGGTGGGAGGGGCCAAAATACGTGATGTCCTACACTAATTACCAATCTCAATATGGAGAGCTGATGGTTTTTACATGCCTGTTATCTCAATGTTTTTGTAGTATTTTTAATCTTGTTTTTCTTCAATAAATGTGGGAGAATAGAGAGCACAATGATGTTTCTGTTTTGTTTTCATGATATAACATACCGAGGATCGAGGATTGAAGAGGGAAAGGTGGCAGATATATAAGGAGATCTAGCTGCATTCACTATAGGGATATTTGACTCTGTAGTGGGGTCATATATCTGACATGAACGAGCACTTCACCAGGTGGTGGTGGGTCACCAGAAGCATTGTGAAGAGAGGAGAATTGTCATAGTACACAAGCGGTTTCACTGATTTTTATGAGATTAATACTATTTTTTATTTGTTCACATCAATTGTAGGTGTTTCTAAATATAATTGAGTGGAGTTTTATAAAAGAGTCGTTAGTAGACTCCATTATTTTATTAAGTTGTATTTTTATTTGTGTGTAATTATTCACACACCTGTCGCGCTACACTTCTTCACCCATTTTTCGAAGTAGATTTGCATAGTGGTTGGCTGTGAACACACTAAGAGAGTGTTGGCTGCAACTTAGCCCGGGTTATAAGACATATTTATTTGTATGTTCTTCCTATTTAGGGTGGTTGCACTGATTAATTTCACAGTTTTATTGGCCCCTTTATACACTGACCCTCTTTTCCCCTGGATACACTGCCCCCACTCATTTCTTATACTATCACCCTCCCTGTACACACTCCTTCCCTGTCATACATACTTCTTCCAGCCCTGGGGGCAAGAGGGCACAGTACAGGGCAGGAAGGTGGGCACAGTACAAAGTGGGCAGGAAGGCACAGTATGGGGGGCAGGACACAGGACAGGGTAGGCAAGAGGGCACAGCACAGGTTGGGCAGGTGAACACAGTACTGAGGACAGGTGGGCACAGTACGGGGAGGATGGGGGCACAGTACAGGGTGGGCAGGAGGGCATAGTACAAGGTGGGCAGGAGAGCACAGTACAGGGGGCAGGAGGGTAAAGTATAGGCTATGGGCTATGAGTAAGCATCGTTATTGGTGTGAAACTCGTTACTGGTGCGTGTTGGTCTGTACTTGTCTGTGGATGTATTTGGATTCTGTTGTTATGTAATAAAAGGTGGACATTTGGAGTGCGGCTATCCAATGCTTTTATTTTCATGTTCCTGTTGCAACCAGAGGCGGCACCCAGTCTATCATGGAGACAGCTGATACTGGGAGGGGTAATTATCTTAGAGCGGTGAACTCTCATTAGATTACAATACAGGGTGGGCAGGAGGGCACAGTATGGGGGGCAGGAGGGCAAAATACAGGGTGGGCAGGAGAACACAGCACAAGGTTGGCAGGGGGGCACAGTACAGAGGCCACTGCTGGCAGTGCACTAGGCAGAGCTCTTTCTCCCATCCCTGTATTGTCACAGCCTGAACACAGGCAGAGCTCCTGCTCCCCACACAACACACACTGGAGCTGAAATCCGATTCCCTTAGAGGAACAATGTGAACAGTGTATAGCTAGCTACTGGTTGCAGTTCCAACCTGTAAAATTCTGTGGTTGGAACGACAACTTAAGCCTAGTGCACAATACTAGTTTTTTTGTTCCATCCAGCGGGTTGAACAAAAAACTGAACAACTGTCAGCTCCGGTCAGAGCCGCTATACTAACTATATGAAGCGATCTCCCCTCGCTGAGCTATTGTGTTTTGCCAGGGAGATGGCCCCCCACCCTGATTTGGAGTCGATGAAAATTCTGATCGTGTGTGGGCTCCATTGGACTTTTTCCGTCTGAATTTCCGACACACAGTTTGAGATCTGGATCTAAAATTTTCCGATAACAAAATCCGATCGTTTAAATTCCGATCGTGTGTAGACAATTCCAACGCACAAAGTGCCACGCATGCTCCAAATAAATTACGAGACGAAAGCTATTGGCTAATGGTCTCTTTATAGTCCCGTCGTAAGTGTACTACGTCACCTCGCTCTGAACTATCGGATTTTCTGCCAACTTTGTACGACCGTGTATGCGAGACAAGTTTGGGCCAAAATCCGTCAGAAAAAATCTGACAGATTTTGTCGTCGGAATGTCTGACCATGTGTACAGGGCATAAGACAATTGGATGGGGAGGAGGAGCACTTAGTGCTGTGCACAAGATGTGTACTATGGGGGATAGGAGACCGCAGGCAAGCGTCAGGGATGGTGCAGGGCTTGGAAGGGCTTGGTACCCCCCTAGATCTGGCCATGATCTTACCACTACTGCTTGTGCTGGAGAAATGTCTATACTCCCCATCAGCTCCCCTCTCCTATTCATTCCCTGTGATTGGAGCAATACACATCCCGTCCACATAAATAGTAGCAGTAGTAACATGCTCTGCCTCAGTGGTTCCTCCTTAAACCCTGCAAAATGCTAGAGGAGCACTGGAAACTACAGGAGTGGTACTGCAGAGGGCCCCCATGCATGTGGGGCACCTGGACAGTGCCCAGGTGGGCCTGCGTGTAAAGGCGGCCCTGGGTGGACCTATGAACAGGAATGTTTGCCTGTTCTAGTAATGTCTTCAAGCCTTTAGCTGTTTGTGGGTGAAGCTTATGCGCCTGTATGGGGAAAAGTGGAATTGCACTCGCTAATGTCTGAACTTCAGCCTGGGAGCTCCGTTCATGTGACAGTCAACATTGAGTCAAGTTTCCTGGGATTAGAAGCTAGTTTCAATGACACTATAACTCCTTGCTCTCTGTGCTGACTCCAGTATATCGATGACAATTGTACACTTCAGACACTCTCTTGAACAGAGAACAACACTCTCAGGTGTGCAGCATTGTGAGGCTGGCACCACTGAGCCTGTACCGAACTCCACCAGTTCAGCAGTTCATTTCACCTCTCTCCCAGTTGCTCTCTTTCCAACCTCAGTGTCTGCACTCTCACTTCTTGAGGGGCCCCTCTAAACACTCTCTTCTGTGACTTCAGTTTGGGCCCTAGGCACTCTGTGCTGTGGGTTCAGTCACAAAAAGTGGGGAACTGCTAGTGGAGGTGGCAAGCACTTAACCCCATCCAATGTCAGAGCAATTGTTACCCCTGCCAGTCACCCATCTCCTAGCTGATTGGCTGCCTTGTATGTTCCACAACACTGTAGCCCTTAGCAACAATACAGTAACCTCCACTGGACAGTGCTCTGTGTGTTAGACCTATGTATTGCATCTTCCTTTAGCCCAGTCCCCTTGTTGTGCTGCATGACCTGTTCTTTTGATATGCTGTGCATGCACTCCTTTGGGAGACTTCAGACCAGGCAAAGCAAGTAAACAAACAAGATCATTTACTGAGGTAAATGCTGACAACAGTACAGTTTTCAAAAGCAGTTCAACACAAATCCTGTACAGAGCTCTTCTAACATCCATCGAGTGTACATATCTTATACAAAAGGCAAGTCCAAAAAGCAATAATCCACAAGAGGTAGTACAAGTTCCTTATGTCTATGATTGACAGTAATCCACAAAGGCATTAGGTCCATGATTAACAGCTACAAGTCCATAAAGTCCTCAGGCATGAAACCGCTTCCAGGAACCCTGATAAGGCTCCTCGCACTTCCTCCTCGAAGGGGATGATTCCTCTGGCAGAGCATCCAGCTACATTTTGGCAGTATTCCACCAGGGATCTGACCCAGAGGCTTGAAGGCAGCCCCTTTTATGTTGGTTGACCTGTATGGGGTGATAACCTGGCTTAAAATGGCAGGAAAAACATTAACACAGCCTGGTTACCCTCAGCTCTCGGGCCACTCTGAGAACACTGGAAAACATGCAAACATTGTAACACTTGGCACCTGGCTGGCTCAGCTAACAGGAAGCAATGACCTCAGCCAGGGGAAACAAGGGCATAACACCAAAAACAGGTTAACTCTTTGTAGGCACCTGGCTACATTTTACTTGTGGGTTACCTCATTAAAGATTCTGATTTGTGCCTAGGGACTCATCTTGGATAGGTTCCCACTTCTAGTAAGAGTAGACAGAGTACTAAATTGTCTCCATTTATTGGCAGTTTGTCTAACTGTCTACTAAGATTGCTTTGTATGTCTTTCCAGCCGTATGCAGATAAACTACTATCTGTTGGGGTATACACTTAGGTCGGCCATACACAGTTTGAATCTCTGGCCAGTTCAGCAGGAACCATCCGAGATTTGAACTGTTAATTTGCAGGCTGCATGTACCAAGTTGCTGGATTCTCTTGCGTTTATCGCTAGCGGCTACTATAGCCGCTAGCAAGAATCACTATCTTCTCCAGCTTGGTCACCCAACCACAGCCCCCTTCTCCTGATGGGAGAAGTCAATTGCTGATTCCCCTGTCTGCACTGTCTGTGTTGATGGGGGAATTGTGCAAATTACTTTCATGCAACCAGTATTTGTAGAAAATAAATTTGCACCGTGTATGGCCTGCCTTGCAGCTTTTATTCATTATCATCACTGATAATAAGCGCAGCAGCCTAGTTAAAATGATTGCAAATGAAAACATTTTTTTTTTAATTGCAGTATTGGTCATCCTTTAGGCCAGTCTTTTTCAACCTTTTCAACACAGAGGAACCCTTGAAATAGTTCTCCAGTCTCAGGGGAACCCCTGCTAAAATGTAGAAATCTACAATTCATGATACATTAGTGTGATGGTCATTGGGAAGAATGGTGCTTACACTTGTGGTCATTGGGAAGAATTACCTCCTTACAGATAGCTAAAAAGATCAATAGTGTGAGTGGGAACTTATCTCAGAGGCAGAAATTGCCCAATGCTGAAGGAAGCCCTAGCAACCTTTGGAGGAACCCTAGTTGAGAATCACTGCTTTAGGCTTTAGTATATCTTTTGATCTGTCATATACGATGTTAAGAGGCATGATAGTTCAACTCCAGCCAAAACTTGGAGTGGAGCAGGATTAGAACCTCTGACAATTTTTTATTCATTATTCTTTGCCCCTATTGTTAATAATTCCTTTCACTGATGCAACAAAGCTCTTTTATTTTGTAAATTTGGAGGTTAGGTTATTACTACTTTCCATTTCCTCCTGTTTTGGCTAGGGTGGGGTTTAAAAAAAATGTATTTGTGTTGTTTCTATCATTTTTGTGGGAGCATCTAGCCATTTGAAATATTTCATAATAATTTAGAAAATTGTGACAGAATGAATTCAGTGATAAACAATATTTTGGTGAGGCTTCAACCTACAAAAAATAAGAGGGCACAGACTAAAACACTGTTAGTAGAGTCCAGGTACAGTCTTATAGTTTGTTTAGTTCGGGGGTCTCCAAACTTTCTAAACACAGGTCAAGTTTACTGTCATTCAAACTTTAAGGGGGGCCAGACTGCGATCATTGGGAGTAGAAAAGATCCTGAACACAGTGGAAAAAAATAACTTCCCATCAGTTGTTTCAGTGACAGTAATTGTGCTCCATCATTGGTGTCACTGGGAGGAATTGTACCCCATTGTTGCTGTCATTGAGAGAAATTGTGCCCCATCATTGTTGTCATTGGGAGTAATTGTGCACCATCATTGCTGTCAGTGGGAGGAATTGTGCCCCATCGTTGCTCTCAGTAGGAGAAATTGTGCCCCATCGTTGGTGTCATTGGTAGAAATTGTGCCCCATCGTTGCTGTCAGTGGGAGAAATTGTGCCCCATCATTGCTGTCAGTGGGAAACATTGTACCCCATCTTTGCTGTCATTAGGAGAAATTGTACCCCATCATTGGCGTCATTGGTAGAAATTCTGCCCCATTGTTGGTATCATTGGGAGGAATTTTTCCCCTTCAAAGGGCTGCATCTGGCCCCCAGGCTGTAGTTTGGAGACCACTGGTTCAGTTCAAGCAGCTATATATATATATATATATATATAGTAAGAATGCCTGACCTCTGCTGCCATGTTGCAGAGAAGGACTGCTGCTGTCTTTGTGGAAGCAGTTCAAACCACCCCCTGTGAATCAGAGCTAGAGCTCTCTAATCAGCAGATTCCACACAGAGAGTAGTGGTTTTCTGTAGCATGGGGACAGGCTTTCCACTATGTCTGTGGCTGCTTTAATGACTAAACGAATGGTAAGACTGTGATCAATTACTGTTTTATTACACCTGGAATCTATTGACACATTTTACATAAGAGTGTAATATAAGTAGGAGGGGCTGAAAGCCTAGGTTTTGCAAAACTCAAATAATAGCTTTAATGACAGCTGAATTTGCCTTATATAAACACGCTTTATTTCTTAGTTGTATATTAATTTAAAATCTGTATGTACATTTGTTCATCTAATGTGTGGCAAAAAAAAAGCAATTGTGAAAAGGAGAATGGAAACCACAGAAAGCTTTTGGGAAAATTAAACAAAGTGAACAGCAGTAGACCTTTTTCTTCATTGTATTAATCTGCGGCAGAGACTGGGTGGTAGAAGTCAGATGACCCTATCATTATCCTCAGACAACCCTAAAAGCACTTTCACTGAAAAAAAAACATTGAACTATTTTTATACTAGTCAATTTGAGGAAAAAATTATTCTCATGTAGTCATAAGTGGAGATCTGCCCACGCTCAATTTTGTTTTTTTATTATTTCAAATACAAACAATATTTGTTGTTGTATACAGAAGTACATTTTTGTTGTAATACAATTTTCCAAATATGTAACTACATTTTTTTTTGTTTAACCACTTAACAACCGGGCCATAGCCGATTAACGGCTACAGGGCGGTTGTTTAACTCTGAGAGGCCGTTAATTAACGGCCTCCCAGAATTCTGCTCTCGTGCGCCCCCTGGGGCGCGCACTCAAGAGCATCCGTGACCGCCAGGTCAACAGGACCCGGCGCATCACGGATCACGGTAAACCGCTGCTCATCGCTCATGACAGAGCGATCACTTGTAAACAAACCTAACATGATGCCGGTTCCTCCCTCCCCTCTCTGTACCGATCGGTACAGCGGATGGGGAAGAGATCGGTATCAGCAGCGCTGTGGGCTGCATCAGCAGTGCCCACAGTGCTGCTCACCAAACTTTAACCCCTCAATTCCTTGCCAATACTCTGCAATACCCAATACCCTGCCAATACTCTGAAATACCCTGCCAATACTCTGCAATACTCTGCAATACCCTGCCAATACTCTGCCAATACTCTGCAATACCCAATACCCTGCCAATACTCTGAAATATCCTGCTAATACTCTGCAATATCCTGCCAATACTCTACAATACACGCCAATACTCTGCAATACGCCATACATACCCCGCCAATACTCTGCAATACCCACCAATACTCTGCAATACCCTGCCAATACTCTGCAATACCCAATACTCTGCCATACCCTGCCAATACCTTGCCAATACTCTGCAATACCCAATACCCTGCCAATACTCTATAATACCCTGTCATTTTTTTATTTTTTTTATTTCAGGCTTCCCAGCCTAGAGGTGAGATGCGGGGTCTTATTGACCACATATCTCACTGTAAAGAGGACCTGTCATGCCTATTCCTATTACAAGGGATGTTTACATTCCTTGTAATAGGAATAAAAGTGATCAAAAAAAAATATTTTTGGGGAAAAAAATGTCAAACTAAAATAAATAAAGTAAAATGAACAATAAAAAAGATTTTTTTTTTAAAGCGCCCCGTCCCCATGTGCTCGCATGCAGAAGCGAACGCATACGTAAGTTCCACCCACATATGAAAACCGTATTCAAACCACACATGTGAGGCACGGCTGCGAACGTTACAGTGAGAGCAATAATTTTGGCCCTAGACCTCCTCTATAACTCAAAACATGTAACCAATAAAAAAATTTAAAGCGTTGCCTATGGGGATTTTTAAGTAGGGACGTTTGGCGCCATTCAATTTTGAAGGGTGACATGTTAGGTATCTGTTTACTCTGCGTAACTTAATCTTTCACATTATACAAAAACATTGGGCTAACTTTACTGTTTTTTTTTTTTAAAGCACAAAACAGTTTAAAAAAAAAAATGCATTAGAAAAATTAGTGCGCAAATACCGTGCGTGATAAAAAGTTGCAACGACCACCATTGTATTCTCCAGGGTCTTTGCTAAAAAAAAATATAATGTTTTGGGGTTCTATGTAATTTTCTAGCAAATAAATGACGATTTTTACATGTAGGAGAGAAATGTCAGAATTGGCCTGGGTGCTCCAGAACGCCTGATGGTGCTCCCTGCATGTTGGGCCTCTGTATGTGGCCACACTGTGTAAAAGTCTCACACATGTGGTATCACCATACTCGGGAGTAATAGCAAAATGTGTTTTGGGGTGTAATTTGTGGTATGCATTTGCTGTGTGTGAGAAATAACCTGATAATATGAAAATTTTGTGAAAAAAAAAAAAAGAAAAAAAAATCTTGATTTTGCAAAGAATTGTAGGAAAAAATGACAACTTCAAAAACCTCACCATGCCTCCTACTAAATACCTTGGAATGTCTTCTTTCCAAAAAGGGGTCATTTGGGGGGTATTTGTACTTTTCTGGCATGTTAGGGTCTCAAGAGGCGTCAGTCTTTCGGGTGTGATCAATTTTCAGATATTGGCACCATAGCTTGTGGACTCTATAACTTTCACAAAAACCAAATAATATCCACCAATTTGTACTTATTTTTACCAAAGATATGTAGTGGTATAAATTTTGGCCAAAATTTATGAAGAAAAATTACTGATCTGCTAAATTTTATAACAGAAACAAAGAAAATGTCAGTCTTTTACAGAATTTTCGGTCTTTTTTCTTTTATAGCGCAAAAAATAAAAAACCCAGCGGGGATTAAATACCACCAAAAGAAAGCTCTATTTGTGTGAAAAAAGGGACAAAAATTTCATATGGGTACAGTGTTGCATGGCTAAGTAATTGTCATTCAAAATGTGAGAGCACTAAAAGCTGAAAATTGGTCTGGTTATTAAGGGTGTTTAAGTGCCCAGTGGTCAAGTGGTTAAAGTAGAATAAAATGGATCTTATCAGAAAAAGTCATAATGTATGCAGTATATATTGTTTCCATTTAATTTAAAGTTTTAGGTCTTTGACTTGTAGATGTAATATATAAAATAGTATATACGGTATACAGTATTTTAGTATTTACATTATTATACAGCTTAAATATCAAAATAAAGTGTAATTTTAGTTATTTCCGGTCTATCTCTCTGATTTGATATGTTTGCATTATAAATTTATTGCGTTACTTTAACTGACAATTGCGCAGTCATGCAATGCTGTCCATAAATGAAAATGTAATTTTTTTCCCCACAAATAGAGCTTTCTTTTGGTGGTATTTGATCACCACTGTTTTTTTTGCGCTATAAACAAAAAAAAAAAACGACAATTTTTCAAAAAAACAAACAAAAAAAAAACTATATTTTTTTAACTGCTTTAAAACACAGCCAATAATAATAAAAAAAAAAATTTCTTTATGAATTAGGCCAATATGTTTTCTGCTACATGTTTGTGCTAAAAAAATCCCAATAAGTGCATATTGACTGGTTTGCGCAAAAGTTATAGCATCTACGAACTATGGTATATACAGTATCTCACAAAAGTGAGTACACACTTCACATTTTTGTAAATATTTTATTATATCTTTTCATGTGACAACACTGAAGAAATGTATGTACCGATGGCTAGAATTAGTTCACAGCACTATTACAGGCCTGAAAATGTTTGTGTTACTTAAAGCTGAACTCCAGGACTTCAGCTACTTTGTAAAATGTGCTAGATTAGTAGGGGTTAAGTCCAACGAGTTGCAAGCAATCTCATAGACTTATCGCTTTAATTTCCAATTCACATATATTTTTGCCAGGAGCATAAATATTGTTATGCTTCCAGTGCTCTGATGACCAGGACCCTCTGGTCTCCGCTCCTGAGGCTGCAGAGCTGAATGCAGCCACTGTGCCTGCCCTCCTCCTCCTGCCTAATCACAGAGTGCTTTGCCTTAGATTAACTCATTCACAGAATGCAAAAGCTTCTGTGAATGAACAGTGGAGGAGAGGGTTCAACATTCGAAAAAAGAGGGAAATGGGACTTTAAATGAGGTGTGTCGCTGAATGGATACTTTGATTAAGTATCATGAAAAGTGTCAATCTGGGATACAGGACACAATTTACTATAGTACACTTCTTTAAATACATTTGTTTAAATATACAGTTATTTTACAGAATATAATACAACATCATTAACAATGCAAATTCATAGACATACTCATCCATTCATAAAGCCAATAAACATAAGCAATTGCTCATAGTAAACCAAAATGGTCTGGGCATCAGTTGGATATATACTCGACGCACAATTCATGGCTCTTGCCAATCATCAGGAGTAAAAATGCTCTGAAATTAAATCAAGAATATTGATAAATATGGGATAACCTTTAAACGGAGAACCATCTCTCAAGAAAAGGGGGGGCTATAACTTACTATCTGGCCCAAAAGGTGATGCCAAACATCTGTCCAGGGGATGCAGAGGACAGGAATATCGATCTACCCTGGGGCTGAGGGGAGAAATCGCATCCAGATCGAGGATAGCAGCTGGGTAAAGCCCAGGTGACCATGTCACGACCATAATGTATAATGTATGCTTACCAGGCCATACTGTTCTGCAGGTGAATGAAATTAATGAATGATATGCAGGGGAGGGACTTAACTCATAGTATGCTAGCACATTTTATAAAGTGGCTGAATTCCTGGAGTTCAGCTTTAATAAATGCATACCTGCTAGTCTCTGTGTATGTGCAACTGATTCCATGGAGGAATTGCATCCAAACTACTGTACAAGCAGCAAAGAAGAGATGTCATGGACTCATGGTCACAACTAGTGAACTAGGAAATAAAATGTGTATACAAAAAGTAATGGCAACTGGAAACCGTCCCAGACAGTATGTGGTTTTTGCATTATTCCCACAGTCAAGGACCGATGTAGTCTTTGTACTCACTGACATGGAAGACTGTATGCTCCCTTGTCAATTTAAAAAAATATACTAAATAAATAATGTCACAGATGACGTAATGCTCATGAAGGCAAAAGACGGTTGAGGCCGCTTCATCCCCATTACTTTAGTGATTGCTAAATTTGCCCCAATGTTCGTGTATGTCTGTGCATGTATGTCTGTGTCTTGTATTAAACTTTAAGCTGTGTTAACTTTGCATACCCAATTATGTACTATATACTCTGCACTGTATTATATGCACTACACTGACTGCATGCTCAACCCACTAACTAACTGTCAGAATACATGAATCAGACCAAGACAGAAGTACAGTTAAATCACACTTGTTTAATAATAAAAACAAATAGAACAAACATAGTTAAAACATAGCCAAAGTTCGATAACCGGAACGGATAGTCAGACAAGCCAAAAAGTCAGGGATCAGAGTAGTGGGACAGCAAGCAGGATCTGGAGCTAGAAGGAATATCAGCCAAACAAGTTTTTAACAGGAACACAGGAGCTAGTCTCTGTGATGTTGACCAAGGCGAAGGCAGAGATCATCTGGGATGGATGGCTTAAGTAGACAGGACTGACGAGCAGGATATCATCAACAGGTGAGTCACTGTGGAGAAATACAGTAGGAGCTGGCAATTAGCCAACAGCTGAGCAGCCAGCCTTTGGCCAATCATGGCTCTCACTGTACATCGCACTGTGATTGGACAAAGCATACAGGTCAGGTGGATGCTTTGGCCAATAAGCAGCCTTCAAAGCAGTGCATTATGGGGTGCTCCCCAGCGGTGAACATCCCGTGAGCACCCCATATAACACCCGATGTTCGAGTTGAACTTACGTTCGACTCAAACATCCGGCTCATCTCTCCTGTTTATTAGGTTCTTTAGTTTAGGTTCTTTTGTTTTTATTTACATGTCACGGCAGACATTTATGATCTGAACTTGTGTTGGCCCCTGGGTGGGTGTTTTTTTTCTTTTTTTCTTTGTACCAATACCGTGAAATTCAATAAACAGAATAAAACATTTTTAAAAAGATACAAATAGCAAAAACGAAATGCAGAAACTACGTTCATAGGTAAGCTTAATAATTAATATTCATACTCACATGGTTTCTACATATTTAAAAGTGATGATGAAAACCCCATTAAAAGTGGTCTATGCACCTTCATGTACATACAGAGCCTTCTACGTCAAGAAAACCATTAGGGTTCATTCAAATGCTTTGAGTACATTTTCAGATGTTTTCCCATTCATTTATATGGCAGGCTGTACTGGCACCTCTGTCTACACAGGCATGGGAAAGCACCTGAAAATTTACACTAAGCTTATAAAATAACTACAAACATCCATGTACAAGGATCAAAAATTTTTGCAATGGGAAAGTAAGTGGATATGGGAGCTGAAATCAACATGTCCTCCTGGATGGAAGCTATCCTGAGTTTAATTAATGTTTAGTTAGAATATTAATTTTTTCAGAGTATCCATGATAAAATTCTCTTTAAAAAAAAAATCATGTTAAGACTTGTTTTCTATATTCTTTAATTTTTTTTAAGAAAATGCCTTTAACCCTTTAGCTGCCACCCTGATGTAAGGGATACAGTAGAACTGCATGTAGCTGGCCATCTCAGTTACCTCTACATTGGCTGCATTCCCTTCTGCTATGAGTTCATGCTCATAGTAAACCATGAACTTATAACTGAAGTTCTCTCTAGGCTCTCCTGGGTAAAATAATAATTTCACTGGTGTGCAGGTGTATCTTTAATGTAAATTCAACAGGGCGGGGTGTTCTTGACCAATCTGTGCAGCTGCAATGAATGTTGAGGGCTTGCCAGTGCTGTCTGGTAAGGCTGTCTAGATCAAAAGGCCAACTAAATAGAATTACAAATGTTTTGGCAGGTGAGACAACACCAATTTCAAACTAAGAATTTAGCTGCTTTGCTGGAGTACAGCTTAAATTAGGTCAATTTTGGTGAAGGTGAAATGCAGCCTATCCAGTAGCTGTGTACTACAGTAATAAGAAATATTTATTTTGCATCAAATATTCTCTCCTTCCTGCAAAATTCTTGCCTACTGTTATTGTCCTTAAAACTCATTGATATGTGTGTAAAAGTCTGTGGTTTGGCTAGTGCCTGGAATGCAGGCCCTAGAGATTTAGGATAGTTTGGTGAGTCACTTCCTCAGATCTTTGATGCATGTGGTGGTATTTACTGTTTTATTGCAGCAGGTGGCTATGACCAGTGTTCTATGTAGCATCATAAACAGTGTTGCTTTACAAGAACTCAGCCTGAATTTTCTTGCTGTAAGGTTGCTTGCTAGCATCAGAAAATTGTCACCATATTTGGATTGGCATTTATTTCTTCTCACATTGACAGGTGTCATTCTAACTTTCTGAAATGAGAAAGGAAACCTTTTATCTTAACATATATAGGTAAAGGACTCACCAATGAAACACCCCAGTTATGTGGACCATAAAGAATTAATATTCAAAAAGTGATTGGATAAATCCACAAGTCCTTTTTTTCATCACTATTGTATTCTTTATACTGTTTTTTAAAATAATAAATTAAAAAAATTTGAGTTAGAATGAAAGGTTTAGAGAAGTATAACACTATTTTGTAGTTAAATAGTACATTTTTATAGAGGCCTGTGCATCGTACTAAAAAGAGAGACCACTGAGGAAAAAGGAGTATCAGAAGGATTTAGTTCCAAAGAAGGGCAGTTCCTCCAAATGAGGAGCTATGACATATTTATAGCAAATGTTCCAGAGAATCAATCATTCTTTTATTGAGTTTTTCAGAATCCTTCATATAATAACAAGTTGCTATTTCAGATTTCACTTGACTTGCATGGTGGACTGGCGCTTCAGATATATGACCTTATGTATCACATTTTTTTTGATAAAAAGTAAAGTTCCTCTCCTAAGCCACCCACCAGCATTACTTCAGTCTTGAAAGTGTACATGTTTTTTTGCTGGCTGTGGGGAAATAACTGAATTTCTTAGTAAGAACGTGTTGATGCATAAGGCCCAAAAGTGATGTATCCATCAGCTATAAGCTACTCTGTTGTAATTGTTTAGAGCATCACGAGAGTCTAATGGGCATGGTGGTAGATTTCTGCAATGATTGACAGCAAACTGAGGTGCCATTGACAAATTCTCAAAAAACATGGAGTGCTTTCTAAAGTTAGGTGAAAGTTAATCTGGGTACAAATTGACAGTCACAAGCATAGAAAAAAACAACAACATAGAAACATAGAAAAAACATGAGAACTTCTCCTTGAGGGTTGGCCCAGTTGGAAAACAGCTACACTAAGTGGCACGGGGCACAGTAGCAGTGTACAATATGCTTATTTGTGGCTGCTATTCTTCTTCCATGTTTGTGGACTAGGCTACACAGAAAGAAGCACTGTAAAACCTCATCTTAATTGATATTGTACTTCAGACAACAAAATGTCACCCTTATAAACTGTATAGTAGCTTTGTCAGGGTCCATGGGTTTGGTTGCACTATGATATAAAGTAAAATGTCCATATACTGTACAGTCAGGATGAGGCTTGCTCTACCCAGTTGCTGACAAAGCTAGAGGACATTGTACAATCAGATTGTAATGCATGTATATAGCACCTAGCTCTTCCCAAGCCTTCTTATTTAAAGCTACATACAAGCACCCACATACAAAGGAGTTGAGGTTAATAATATGAACCTCACGCATATTGTATTCAGTAGAACAATGTGTAGAACAATAGTATTTTTTTTATACAGAACCAACACAAAAATGTGTTAGTTCTATGTAAAAACATTTGTTCACAGTGAACCTACACGCAATAGGGTTGATTTACTAAGACTGGAGAGTGCAAAATCTGGCACAGCTCTACATAGAAACCAATCAGCTTCCATTTTTTTTTGTCAAAGCTGAAATGAACAAGCTGAAGTTAGAAGCTGAATGGCTACCATGCACAACTGCACCAACCCTAATGTGCTTAGGTGGTCGGTTCACTATAAGCAAGTGAATATAAAGGATGTCTTCCTCAGAATGACCAGAAAATGCCTCAGTGGAAGCCACTGTTTAAATGAAGAATGCAAAAATTCACTTTGAAGAGAGCAATTATTTTACAGCACTTACCTTTTAGTTTTAGGTGTGTCTCCTTGAATTTTAAATGCCCTTTTGTGCTTAAACTGCAGTACGCTGATATTTATCAACTGCTAACTACACAATCTGATATTTGCAATTGATGCAACCATCTTCAATAAATGGTAAATGATGCACTTGGAGTTTCAGGGTATGCATAGCCAAAACTATTTTGAATTTTGGATAGAGTGGGATGATTTATCTTCACTTGCCTCAAAGATACAACAGCAAATTAGAGGACATCTCTTTAAAGGGAGGGGGATTTCCCTTCCTAGACAGTTGACTCACTTTTTGTTCTGGTGACAACAGTGACACATTTCATTTTCTATTTTAGTGTGCATCTTTAATATGCTTTTGTGGAACGTTACGACATTTTGGTGAATACTTTGCTGCATTTGTTCATTTTTAATTGTCTATCATTCTTGCTGAAAACTCTGCCTGTTTATGGGCAGCTTTAGGAAGCATATGAAAAGCCAAAAGGCTGAAATAAGGGAAGACAAATCCAAAAACCTAATTACATTTCAGACTAAAAATATGTTTTCACAAAATTTCCCCCTTAAGCTTCTATGCAGAAGAGTTTTCTTGGAGCTGAGGAAATACTTAGGAAATTCGTGTGTACTTTTACAACAGCAAGTGGTTTTCATTTTGTCAGTTTTCCACAAGGAAAACATCAGAAGATTTCCCATACATAGAACAGCCACAGGCACAGGTTCAGCACAGTATGTAAATATTAGAAAAAAAAGATATACAGCAAAGTCATTGAGATATAATTCCATATGGCCTGGAAATTACACGGACAACTTGTTATATAAAGATCGGATTAAAGATAGGCTTCAACCTATATAAAATATGTGGGATTAAACCCATTCAAATTTTAGCAACTTTGCTTTTTTACATCTAAAGCAGGCATAAAAAAAAATGTAAAGACAATTTTTAAACACGGAAATGCAGAACAAGAGTCTAGTAACAATGGCTAGACTTAGTTGAAATGTCAAAATATATTCTTACATTATAATCTTTATACATTGCCAATCAGTAGCCTATTTTTGTGAACATTGCATATGCTTTAACACTTACCCTTAACCCCTACCTCTTAACCTGACCTTATTACTTATCCCTTACTGTAATCTATATGGCTCATTCACCACACTTATGTTGAGTTACCTCTTTTTAAACACTTAACATGATGCTTTAAGGTGTCATTCAACGTGAGTGACAACCCAATAAACCCAAAAAACACATGTGCACGGTTATAAAATATAAACAACACCTATTTTTTCATGCATTGTAGTATATTGCAGCTCAAAAAATTTGAAGTGTGCCTTGTAGCACATCTGTGCATGCACAAGGGATTCAAAGATGGCATAGCAGAAAAGGAGGTACAAGATTAATGGGAAAGTATGCCACATCAAATGATAGGTATGGCCAAATTTCAATAACAGTGGGAGGGTCTTAAAGGAGCATTGTAAAATACCAGAAGTTTGTTATGTGCAAGGTTCAGGAGTGCACTATATACAGAATACAGGGGTTCAGGAGTGTGCTGCATACAGACTGCAGAGTTCATAGGCGTGCCACATACAGAATGCAGGGTTCAGAAGTGGGCTATGTACAGAATGTAGAGTTCAGGAGTATGATATGTACAAAATGCTGAGTTCAGGAGTATGCTACGTACAGAATGCCAAATTCAGGAGTATGCTATGTACAGAATGTAGAGTTCAGGAATGTGCTATGTACAGAATGCAGGATTCAGGAGTGTGCTATATAAAGAATTCAGGGTTCAAGAGTGTGCTACATACAAAATGCAGTGTTCAGGAGTGTGCTATGTACAAACTGCAGAGTTTAGGAGTGCACTGTGTACAGAATTCAGAGCTCAGGAGTGTGCTATGTACAGAGTACAGGGTTCAGGAGTGTGTTATATACAGAGTGCAGAGCTCAGGAGTGTGAGTTCAAGTTTTACAGAAAAGATAGAGATTTGGATATAACTTTAGCAGCCTATATTTGTGGATTTACTGTTCGCACTGACATGCTTTTCACAGGAGGTAATCTTGGTAAACCATGGTTTAACAGGTGCTTATATTGAGATTTTAATAACAGGTTTTTGACTTGTTTGCTTTAGACATTCAAGGCAGCATTATAGGAGCAAATAAGAGGTGAATAGACAAAGAAGTTTGAAATAATGTACACTAATATAACCACGCACATTCCTTTACCTGAGATTCTTCCACAGACTGGGAAGTGGGCATACAGATGAATATAATATTAGTCAAGTCAGTAAATGTTTGTGGCAAGCATTCGTTTTATCTCCATCCTGCTCAAATTGAATATGATGTACAGTCATATACTTGGCTCCACAGTTATGTCTTATGCTGTGTGTGGTAAAAACATATATATATACAACACACTGTAAACGGAAGTACATGGTAGCCCCATATAGCAGTGATGTGGTTAAGGGATTTGAGTTAAATGAAAGGAGATGAAAACAGGATCCAATCCTGGCCTAATCTGTGCTCTGGATAATGTTTGTTTCCTACCACTGCATGACTTCTGACTTCTCTCAAGTCTACAGCGCAGAATTACCTTTGGCAGCTGAGACTTCAATATATATATGTAATTCAGAACATGAATAAACAATTCATTTGTATTCTGTCTTCTAAATGTCTTTTATTTCTCACATTTCCATTATAAATAGATACATGATCTGCACAATTTAGCTGTAATATTACAGTAATCTTTCTTACCTAAGGAAAACATATTATACAAATCCATCCACTTAACTGCATCTGATTATTTTTACTTTATACAGCATAACATATGCTTTGAATGGGAGGGACATTGACAGTCATTGCCCAATCATCATCATCCCTGACTGCCCAAACTTCAGGAATAAATATACTGGTCTAGATTTGACTGACAAAAGCTGTCATTGTTCTGTTGATAGGGTGAAATATTGATATATAAATTACTGGCAAATTTTTAGTGCACTACATCAATACTAACCAGTATAAACACCATAGGGGAGCACATTAGGACTTTTCAGTTGTTACTAATTTATATCTAAATCAATTAGAAGCTCCCATGAGCAGGGCCCTCCTAACCCTATTGTTTGGTTTTAAAAGATATTACAACTGCAGTGTGTTCTTTATTTTGTAAAGTGCTGCACAAACTGTTTGCGTTATATAATTCCTATATAATAATAGTAATAATAATAATAATAATAATAATACATTTTTGCCATTAACCAACATTAATGGTAAAGTGCCCAATTAAAATCACTTGTAGGGATCTGCTGCCCTTTTCTGTCTGTATTTGTAAATGCCTGTAAACATATTATGTATACATTTCCTCTCTCTGGGTTGTTGGGTATAAAAACCCAAAAGGAGGAAGTGGTCTGAGATTCTATAGCTGGTTTTAACTCAAGGCACAATAACCAGCATAGGCTAGAACAAGGTTAGGCATCTGATGGTCACTTTTGGTAGTTAGAGGTTACTACTAGGGACTAAGAGAAGGTAGATTTTGAGTTCAAATGTCACATCTGCCGGTGAAAAGCTGAGTTGCAGGTCGTTTGGACAACAGCTGGATGGAGGATCTCCCTATCACTGCAGATCTTGTCTTTAGGTCTTTGATACTAATGCCGCGTACACACGAGCGGACTGTATGGCATACTTAGTCCGTCATACAATCCGACGGACAGTCCGTCATACTTTCGACTGAACGGACTTGACCACACACGGATGCACAAACAGTCCGTCGAAAGCTTGCGCGATGACGTGTACAGCACGTACGACGGGACTAGAAATAGGAAGTCCTATACACAGCAAAGCACCCTTCCGCCGTGTAAATCCTTTCTGGGCATGCGCCATTCTTAGTCCGTCGAACTAGCATACTGATGAGCGGATTGTCCGCTGAAACCAAAGTACGACAGACAGAATTTAGAAAAATCCGAAATACTTAGTCCGCCAGACTGCACGCTGAAAAAGTCCGCTGAAGCCCACACACGAGCGGACTGTCCGCTGAAATGTGTTTCGACGGACTAAGTAGGCCATACAGTCCGCCCGTGTGTACGCGGCATAAGATGTATGCCGCATCACCTTGAAAAAGTATTCATACCCCTTGACCAGCGGCGGCTGGTGCTCAAAATTTTTGGGGGTGGCGCAAATAAATACCACCAAAAGAAAGTCTAGGGAAAAAAAGGACATACATTTTATTTGTGTACAGCGTTGCACGACCTCGCAATTGTTAGTTAAAGTGATGCAGTGCTGAATAGTAAAAAATAGATTCCTATCTGTGGCTGATCACAAACACCTGGCCATGCCCGCTGCAGACATATGCTGATCTGGACGGTATACGGCTCTAATTGGCCATGTGCATAAGATATAGGACAACTATCGTCTTATCTTACCTATCTCTATACCTAACACACTTAAGGTAGATGTTAACTACTATGACAATGACATTAAGCTTACTAAAGCGCTGTTTATCATAACAAATTAAATTTTTTCTTTTTTTGGAAAACATTTTTTTTTCATGCAGTTGTATATCTTGGCACTTCTGATCTCCCGCATCCTCTTAGCAGCAACTTCGCATTTATATACATGCCCCCTGAACTAGCTGCATGTCATTGGTTGGCAGGACATTTCTGCACATTGCATGTTGCCACATCCTTCTCCACCAGAAGTATGTGAAACCAGGTGACAACCCAGGAAAACAATTGGCAGAGGGGGACAGAGCGTTGCCACTATAACAAGAAGTGCCTGAACATGGACCTTCACAGAAGGATTGCTAGGCATTATAATGACAGCTGCAGGTTTGAAAAGATTGACTGCTGATGGGCAAAGGGGGGGGGGGCTTTGTGTGCAGCTCACACACATCACCAACACATGCCGTGGCGTGCTCACAAAACACTTTTTATTACAGCAATAGATCATCAGACACAAAGCAAAGATCGGCTTTAAGATGCAAATAGTCATTCAGTGTCACAAAGCAAACGCAGGCTACACAGGGCTCTGGAAGTAGTTTGCATGCATATCAGAGGGGGTTAAAATATGTCTGTCTGAGCAGAACTATGGGGGGAAGCAGGGCCGGTGCTACCACTAGGCAGATTAGGCAAACGCCTAGGGTGCACTGCCACCTAGGGCACCCAGCTGCTGGCTATTTTACTCCTATTTTACACTGTCCTCCACAGAGCCATGTCAAGCAGCGCCCCCGCCCTGACTCTCCGCTTGAATGTGTTTCCAGTCCAGTAATCCCCCTCTCTGCTCTTCTATCAGGCAACGAGTGTCACATGTCCAGCAACCCCCAGGGTGCACTCTGATGTGTGAAGTTGGGGAGGTGTGGGCGGCCGGGCATCCATCTCTACATGGCAGTGAACAGTGAGGGGCTGGCAGAGAGCAGATAAGCCCGAGAGCCCGGGACTCGGGAGAAGAGCTCCTCATTGACCTCGCCTCCTGACCTCGCCTCCCCCATGAGGCAAGCGGGCGCAGCATACCCCATGCTTCCAGAGCACGGACTGCTCCAAGTTCCTCTCTGAAGATGGATGGCAGAGGTGGGACTGCAGGAGCAGGGCTAGGGGTCTCTCATCTCTCCTCAACTCCTCCTCCCTCTCTCTATGCCCCCCTTCCCCCTCACTCAGCCCCCCTCCCTTCTCTCTCAGCCCCTTCTCTCTCAGCCCCCTCTCTCTCAGCCCTCCCCCTCTCTCAACCCCCTCCCTTCTTTCTCAGCACCCCTCTCTCTAAGCCCCCTCCCCTCTCTCGCAGCCTCTCCCCTCTCAGTCCTCCCTTCCTCTCAGCCCTCCAACCTCGACCAGCCCCCCTCCCTTCTCTCTCAGCCACCCTTCCTCTCTTCGCTATCCCTATACTCTCAGCCCCCCCCTCTCTCATCCATCCACCCTCTCTCTAAGCCCCCCTCTTTTCTCACCCACCAGTCTCTCTCAGCCATCCTCCCTCTCTCAGCCCTCCCTATTCTCTCAGCCCCCTCTCCCTAAGCCCCCTCCCTTCTCTCCTAGCCCTCGCTTTTCTCTCAGCCCCCCCTCTCTCGGCCCACCCTATTCTCCCAGCCCCCTCTCATCTCTCTCAGCCCTCCCTATTCTCTCAGCCCACCTGTCTCTATCAGCCCCCCTCTCAGCCCCCACTCTCTTAACCCCCCTCTCTCTCAGCCCTCCCTCCTACCTCTCTCTCTCAGCCCACCCATCACTCTCAGCCCCCCTGTCAGGAAATGTTCCATCCGCTGACAATATCTGTCTTTTGGCGTGCAGTACTGAGGTCCACCAGCAGGTGTCTCCTGTCAGTTTTGAGCTGTCAGGAGAGCTTTTCCCTGCTGATGCTATATCATCTTTGGGCCGCAGTACTGGCGTCCACCAGCGGATGGATCCTGGCAGTATGGAGCAGGCAGCACCTCCTGCAATCAGGTGTCACTTGAGGCCAATCACAGGCCTATAAATAGCTGGCAAGCAGTCATATGTTTGCCATGGTATTGTTCCTTGTGCCCTGACCTGCTGCTTGCGATCCTGAACCTGTTTCTGTACCCTGAACCTGTGACCCGTAGTTCTGATCCTGTTTCCCTGTCCTGGTCCCAACCCTGTCCCACCTGTTACCATTATTCCTGTCCTGAAGTCTGATCCATCCATCCTCTCCCTGTCCTGTGTTCCTTACCCCATTTGCTGATCTCCCCGTGTATGACCTTGGCCTGGCTTGTGACTCTGATTCTGGACTGCCCTTGTTTATTTGCTGATCCTCTGTGTATGACCCTGGCCTGCCTATCGTTTACGGTACTTGCATTTCCCTTTTATTGTACATATCAGTCTGTTGTTGTTTGGGGGTTTTTGTTGGTTGGTTTATTGCACTGTGTGGTTGTATTCATATTCACCTTCTTTAATAAATCATATTTCACTTATACACGTTTGGGTTTCCTCTGTTGCAGTCCACACAGTTCTGGTCTTATCAGATACGTGATAGAATACCGTGGCCATCCCTGACCAGAAGTGGCTACACAGAGGAACCATCTTGGTTCACTTTGCTTACTGAAATGAATTTAGAGGTAACCCGTTATTATGCTTTGTTGGCATCTGAGAGTGGAGACTATCTCCGCCAGACACTGAAAGGGTGGACCAGTGATCAGCTGTTGGAAACCATTCGTTTAGCTCACTCCTGGGTTGATCAGGGCTGTATGTTGTTTGGGGATGTTCAGCCGTTAATTAAAATCTGCACAGAGCTGGCCCTGCCCTGCATCCCAGAGGGCCAGGATGATTTTTCTCCCCCTTTCAGTATTAATCAAGTCACATCACTGGTATGGCTTCTGGAAGATGATTCCCCTTACTTTTTTGAGCATTACACAGCCTGTTCCCAACAGATGATAATAGAATGTGTTGATTCTGTACAATCCCTTGTCAGACAGGCAGTATGTAACCCGCAGTTTGTACAACCACTACTTTTAGCATGGTTTGGTATTTTGCAATCAGCCACAGCCAGCCCACAACTAACCCTCTCTGCTACCAAACACCTGCCTGCCCAAGAGTCTCTTCCTCCATCACCTATGGCAACCTCAGTTTCAGCCCAATATACTCTACCCCCCACCAAATATCAATACCCTGTTTCTTCCTGCTGCACATATCCTGCCTTTAATCCAACGGCCTCTTTACTGTGGCCCACTATCCCTCAAGAACTTCCCCCAGCCACTGTTACCTCTTCCCTGCCATATTCCAACCCTTCTCTCCAGTCTGCTTCATCCCCTACCTATAGATCTGCAGCTACCTACAGGCCTTCAGTAGCTAAATCTAAAAAGAGACGGAAGTTCTTTCCTACCCATTTGATCCTGCCAGTAACGCAACCTGCCTCCACACCAACCAACCTGCTCCAGTCTGCCTGCATGCCAGCTGAACCTGATCACCCACCTGATTCTGCCAATCATCTGCCTGCTATCCAGCCTGACGCCTTGCAGCCTGATGTCCCGGTCTTCCAGCCTGACGCCTTCCAGCCTGATGCCTTCCAGCCTGATGTCCCGGCCTTCCAGTCTGATGTCTTGCAGTCTGATGTCCCAGCCTTCCAGTCTGATGTCTTGCAGTCTGATGTCCCGGCCTTCCAGTCTGACGTCTTGCCGTCTGATGTCCCGGCCTTCCAGTCTGACGTCTTGCAGTCTGATGTCCCGGCCTTCCAGTCTGACGTCTTGCAGTCTGATGTCCCGGCCTTCCAGTCTGACGTCTTGCAGTCTGATGTCCCGGCCTTCCAGTCTGACGTCTTGCAGCCTGATGTCCCGGCCTTCCAGCCTGACGTCTTGCAGCCTGATGTCCCGGCCTTCCAGCCTGACGACTTCCAGCCTGATGTCCCGGCCTTCCAGCCTGACGACTTCCAGCCTGATGTCTCGGCCTTCCAGCCTGACGACTTCCAGCCTGATGTCCCGGCCTTCCAGCCTGACGACTTCCAGCCTGATGTCCCGGCCTTCCAGCCTGACGACTTCCAGCCTGATGTCCCGGCCTTCCAGCCTGACGACTTCCAGCCTGATGTCCCGGCCTTCCAGCCTGAAGACTTCCAGCCTGATGTCCCGGCCTTCCAGCCTGACGACTTCCAGCCTGATGTCCCGGCCTTCCAGCCTGACGACTTCCAGCCTGATGTCCCGGCCTTCCAGCCTGGCGACTTCCAGCCTGATGTCCCGGCCTTCCAGCCTGGCGACTTCCAGCCTGATGTCCCGGCCTTCCAGCCTGACGACTTCCAGCCTGATGTCCCGGCCTTCCAGCCTGACGACTTCCAGCCTGATGTCCCGGCCTTCCAGCCTGACGACTTCCAGCCTGACGCCTTCCAGCCTGACGCCTTCCAGTCTGATGGCCCGGCCTTCCAGTCTGATGTCTTGCAGTCTGATGTCCCGGCCTGCCAGTCTGATGCCTTCCAGCCTGATGTCCCGGCCTTCCAGCCTGACGCCTTCCAGCCTGACGCCTTCCAGCCTGATGTCCCGGCCTTCCAGCCTGACGCCTTCCAGCCTGACGCCTTCCAGTCTGATGGCCCGGCCTTCCAGTCTGATGTCTTGCAGTCTGATGTCCCGGCCTGCCAGTCTGATGCCTTCCAGCCTGATGTCCCGGCCTTCCAGCCTGACGCCTTCCAGCCTGACGCCTTCCAGCCTGACGCCTTCCAGTCTGATGGCCCGGCCTTCCAGTCTGACGTCTTGCAGTCTGATGTCCCGGCCTGCCAGTCTGACGCCTTGCAGTCTGATGTCCCGGCCTGCCAGTCTGACGCCTTGCAGTCTGATGTCCCGGCCTGCCAGTCTGACGCCTTGCAGTCTGATGTCCCGGCCTGCCAGTCTGATGCCTTGCAGTCTGATGTCCCGGCCTGCCAGTCTGATGCCTTGCAGTCTGATGTCCCGGCCTGCCAGTCTGATGCCTTGCAGTCTGATGTCCCGGCCTGCCAGTCTGATGCCTTCCAGTCTGATGTCCCGGCCTGCCAGTCTGATGCCTTCCAGTCTGATGTCCCGGCCTGCCAGTCTGATGCCTTCCAGTCTGATGTCCCGGCCTGCCAGTCTGATGCCTTCCAGTCTGATGTCCCGGCCTGCCAGTCTGATGCCTTCCAGTCTGATGTCCCGGCCTGCCAGTCTGATGCCTTCCAGTCTGATGTCCCGGCCTGCCAGTCTGATGCCTTCCAGTCTGATGTCCCGGCCTGCCAGTCTGATGCCTTCCAGTCTGATGTCCCGGCCTGCCAGTCTGATGCCTTCCAGTCTGATGTCCCGGCCTGCCAGTCTGATGCCTTCCAGTCTGATGTCCCGGCCTGCCAGTCTGATGCCTTCCAGTCTGATGTCCCGGCCTGCCAGTCTGATGCCTTCCAGTCTGATGTCCCGGCCTGCCAGTCTGATGCCTTCCAGTCTGATGTCCCGGCCTGCCAGTCTGATGCCTTCCAGTCTGATGTCCCGACCTGTCAGTCCGATGCCTTCCAGCCTGCCGTCCCGGTGCCTGCCCTGCAGCCTCCTGGTCTGATGTGCCTGCCTCCCGGCCTGAGGTGTTCCTGCCCGCTGTCCAGCCTGAAGTGCCGGTGCCTGCTGCACCAGCTTGATGTACCCGCTGCCTCGCTTGATGTGCCTGCTGCTAAACCTGTTATGACTCCGCCTGTTGCCCAGCTTGATGCCATGGACTTGTCCCAGCAGCAGCTAGCTGGAGCGTCCAGAGGCCGCTCCTTTGAGGGGGGGTACTGTCAGGAAATGTTCCATCCGCTGACAATATCTGTCTTTTGGCGTGCAGTACTGAGGTCCACCAGCAGGTGTCTCCTGTCAGTTTTGAGCTGTCAGGAGAGCTTTTCCCTGCTGATGCTATATCATCTTTGGGCAGCAGTACTGGCGTCCACCAGCGGATGGATCCTGGCAGTATGGAGCAGGCAGCACCTCCTGCAATCAGGTGTCACTTGAGGCCAATCACAGGCCTATAAATAGCTGGCAAGCAGTCATATGTTTGCCACGGTATTGTTCCTTGTGCCCTGACCTGCTGCTTGCGATCCTGAACCTGTTCCTGTACCCTGAACCTGTGACCCGTAGTTCTGATCCTGTTTCCCTGTCCTGGTCCCAACCCTGTCCCCCCTGTTACCATTATTCCTGTCCTGAAGTCTGATCCATCCATCCTCTCCCTGTCCTGTGTTCCTTACCCCATTTGCTGATCTCCCCGTGTATGACCTTGGCCTGGCTTGTGACTCTGATTCTGGACTGCCCTTGTCTATTTGCTGATCCTCTGTGTATGACCCTGGCCTGCCTATCGTTTACGGTACTTGCATTTCCCTTTTATTGTACATATCAGTCTGTTGTTGTTTGGGGGTTTTTGTTGGTTGGTTTATTGCACTGTGTGGTTGTATTCATATTCACCTTCTTTAATAAATCATATTTCACTTATACACGTTTGGGTTTCCTCTGTTGCAGTCCACACAGTTCTGGTCTTATCAGATACGTGACACCCCCTCTCTTAGCCCTCCCTCCATTCTTAGCCAGCACTCCCTCTCTCTCTATTTTAGCCCCCTCTCAGTCCCCCTCTCTCTTAGCCCCCCTCTCCCTTACCCCAAATTAGCTGGTCTTGCCTAAGGCACAAAATAGGCTAGCACTGGTCCTTGTCAGGTAGGTAGTTGTATGTGTCAGGTAGGTCAGTGTATGTGTCAAGTCACATGTGTTACAGGGGCAAAGGGGGTGGGGTCAGGGGTGGAGCCAAAGTGGGGGCTGCAAAATGAGGTTTTGCCTAGGGTGTCAAGAATCCTTGTACCAGCCCTGGAGGGAAGGGTGCTAATGATTACAGTCCCAGGATACACAGTGACAGAGGCAGAGCATTCACTTTGACAGCAGCATGGGAAGCAAATGCCCCATGTCTGTCAGTCCAGACACCCTCCATCCCCTGTAAACAGGCTGCACCTACCTTTCTTCCCCTTCATTGTCCGATGAGAAGACATGCTGCATCTCCTCTCATCACAGCCAGAGAGATTGCTCCTCTCACATGACCTCATTCTCTGCCAGCTCACTGTCCCTCCTGCAGCAGATTATTCTATGTCATTGCCTTCCACTGACTGCACACACCCAGGATTGCCTTCTCACTATTCCCATGGTGCTCCAGGTGCCCTTGTCCACTAATAATCATGCTGAAGGAGCTTACCTTCCAGCACCTCTGCTCTGGCTGAAGAACGGTGCTGCTGAAGTCACTTCCAGTTTTCGTCTAGTACACAAAACCCAGAAGTAACCTCCAGAATTAAACAACAATGCTCTCGCCCGCATTTAGGTCTGGACTTGACTGGCCCATTCTAACACATGAATATGCTTTTGATCTAAACCATTTCATTGTAGCTCTGGCTGTATGTTTAGGGTTGTTGTCCTACTGGAAGGTGAACCTCTGCCTCAGTCTTAAGTCTTTTGCAGACTCTAACAGGTTTTCTTCTAAGATTGCCCTGTGTTTGGCTCCATCTATCTTCCCATCAACTCTGACCAGCTTCTCTGTCCCTGCTGAAGAAAAGTGTTCCCACAACATGATGCTGCCACCACCATGTTTCATGGTGGAGATGGTATATTCAGGGTGACATGAAGTGTTACTTTTCCGCCACACATAGGGTTTTGCTTTTAGGCCAAAAATTTTCAATTTCATCTGACCAGAGCACCTTCTTTCACATGTTTGCTGTGTCCCTTACATGGCTTCTCACAAACTGCAAATAGGACTTCTTATGGCTTTCTTTCAACAATGGCTTTCTTCTTGCCACTCTTTCATAGACAAATAGTTGTCAACTAATAGTTGTCCTGTGGACAGATTCTCCCACCTGAGCTGTGGTTCTCTGCAGCTCCTCCAGAATTACCATGGGCCTCTTGGCTGCTTCTCCGATTAATGCTCTCCTTGACCAGCCTCTCAGTTTAGGTGGACCGCTATGTGTTGGTAGGTTTGCAGTTGTGCCATACTTTTTCCATGTTTGGATGATGGCTTGAACAGTCCTCCGTGAGATGCTCAAAGCTTGGTATATTTTTTTATAACCTAACCCTGCTTTAGACTTCTCCATAACTTTACTCCTGACCTGTCTGGTGTGTTCCTTGGCCTTCATGATCCTGGACTCTATTTACTAATTACTACTAGGCGACTTCTGCAGGCAATTGGTTCTACTAGATTTTAATTAGGGGTATCAGAGTAAAGGGGGCTGAATACAAATGCACGCCACACTTTTCATATATTTATTTGAAAAAAAAAATTGAAACCATTTATCATTTTCCTTCCACTTCACAATTATGTGCCACTTTGTGTTAGTCTAATCACATAAAAGCCCAATAAAATGCATTTACATTTTGGTTGTAACATGATAAAATGTGAAAAATTTCAGGGGATGTGAATACTTTTTCAATGCACTGCATGTAAGGCGTTAAAAATAAGTACCTATACTAATTAAAATCCAGTAATACACTGTCTTACCTTGCCCTGCACATGCTCAGTTTGTAGGGGTTGGGTAGAGTGTGTGTTTCCATAGGCGGATGACACCCTCTCCATATGTTTCTCATTAACTCTTTGGGCACCAAGTGTCACACAAGAGGCCTATCCTGGGGTGGGTTTTTTGGGGTATGCTAGATGATGAACGGAGTCACTCTTCCTAGCACAGGGGGTAACAGATTGTCCAAAGGCCTGCTCACCAATGCCCAGGACAAGGGGAGGGCCACGGTCATATAAAAGTCAAACATTAAGGTGGCCCTTCAACTTCAATGAGCCACTTTTATTTAGTATTATATGTGGAGTTCTTCCAAGATATCGTCACTTGTCCTACACACTGAAAAAGATGTATGTGTTGCATTAGGAGGGACATGCAGAGCCTATGACCACTCCACCAGTCAGAGTATCTCTGTTAGTAACAGTAACAAAATGGGGTCACACCAAGCACCTCATGCATGCGCCACTTAACCCTTCTCACTCTGTACCAAGTGACCAGGTATTAGATCTCCGTAATGTTAATCCACCCCCGGTGAATGACGGAGAGGATGCGGTGGACAGTAGTGCATAGATGACTGGGTTTGATGAGCTCCTCTCTGTCCATGTAGCTATGCCGGCTGATGCCGAATTCCTTGTATAAGTGATGACACTCTGATTCAATGTGTTTGTTCTGTTGCCTGAAGGTGCGGATATGCTCAAGGATGTAGAGCCTCTCCCAAAACAGCGAGGCTATAGATTTTGGGCCACTCGTCCTTTAACTGGAGGAACAAAGTCTCAGACACATAAGGAAAAACATGGGGGTGCTTCTCCCACACATGGACATCAAATATTCTGAAAAGGTGTAAGTTGAGTGACCTTAAGTGATCCGCCACCTCATCCCTTGTATTAAGAATCAAAGGAAGGGAGTTTTGGTAGGGATTATAACGGTGCCACATATATAAACAGGTACAGATATTTCTTAAAAAAGTATACATTTTATTACAATAGTACATTACAAAAAGATAAGGTACATAAAGGAAACAGCAGACTATTTAACTGATACTGGCCATAGCATCCATTTTCTATGAGATGGTCACTAATGCATATCATGTCCCTACATGTTTTGTGGACGACAGGGGTGACCATTGTGCATTCTTATCCTTTGCAAGTGGACAGTCCTGTTCCGGATGTACACTTTCAACTTACAAATTGAATTATTTGCACTCTTGCACCCATACCTTCTTTTAGGCAGAGTTTATTCTTTCAATCTCTAATACAGCCTGGCCATTGTATGCCCCCTGTGGCCACACAGAATCCCTCTGTCACATTTACTGGATTGGCCCGGTGCGTGCATCCTACCAGGCTCCCTTTGAGCCATTGTTTGCACTGGTGACCATACAATCCCCTGAGGAAGTAAATGTTGGTAAAACGTGTAGGGACATGATATGCATCAGTGACCATCTCATAGAAAATGGATACTATGACCAGTATCAGTTAAATACTCTGCTGTTTCCTTTAATTACTTTATCTTTTTGTAATGTACTATTGTAATAAAATGTATACTCTTTAAGAAATATCTGTACCTGTTTATATGTGGCACAGTTATAATCCCTAACAAAACTCCCTTCCTTTGACATGGACATCAAAGTGGTGTTGTAAGAGGACAAATTTGGTGATTCTAGCTTGAAAGTGAACATTGTCTTGTAGTAGTATCCAGGAGCGATGGTTGCGGAAGTGCATCCAGAATTGGCAGTGATGGAACCTCATCCAATATGGTCTCCAGGAGAAGAGTTGGTAGAGACCCAGCTTTGGGTGGATAGAGCAGCAGCTCACCCTGGGTTTCATGGGGGACACCATCCCAAGAGAGTGCTTCGGAATTGGCTGAATGGTCTTGGCCAGGGGTTTCCGTAGAGGAGGTGGCTTCGGTATCCTCACAGGCACAGGCAGTCAGCTGGAATTGAAGGTAGCTGAGTCCTCGACCTTATCCATGAGTCTGTATAAGAGCACAATGCATTGAGGACGGTGGACCTGCGGGTGGAGGAGGGACAGGTATCTCTGACATGTAGACGCTAACGAGAAAAAAAGAGTTGTGCTCTGAATTTCAGGCTCATCAAACCTTAAATCTGGGAATGAGGATCCATGGTCAGAAGGGAACTTTAAGATGTAACAGAGGGGCTCCAAGTCCAGTAATCCTATGGAGTCTTGGTTCCAGTGGGATGGATCAGGGTGGAATACATCAATCAGCAGCCTTAGTGAAAATCAATGTGGGATATATCACAGGAGAGGGTGATGGATGGATGGATGATGGCTCAGATTGTGGTGCAGCAGGACTCATGCTCAGGATCAGGTCTGGGAATCCTCAATAACATGTAGGAAACAAAAGTGGCCACAGCCCAAACATCAATATAAGCATGAAAAAAAATTCCTTTTTCTGCATCAATATAAGCATATATCATTTAATAAAATCATAAAAGCACACTTACATAGGGTAAGCGAAGAGATGCAAAACTGTGAAGATGGTGAAGAGCAGCACAGCTGGCCAGCACAAACAGCAGTCATGCATGGACTCCAGGACTTGAAAAAGGAGGCTGGTTCTCTGAAATGTGTTATAGTTGCTACTTTGATTCAGTTAGCCTGCAGATGCTGCCTGCCCCTTCTGGCGGTCCTGGAGTCCATGCATGACAGCTGGCCGGCTGTGCTGCTCCTCACCATCTTCACAGTTTTGTAGCCCTTCGCTTACCCATATGTAAGTGTGCATTTATTTTTTTTATTAAATGATATATGCTCATATTGATGTTTGGGCTGTGGCCACTTTTGTTTTCGCTGACAGACAGGGCAGATCTTCACGTGTACCCATGTGACATTGTGTGAACCCTGTCACAGGCATGTACCGTGCCCTTGTGTCGGTGGTAGACGGATTATTCCATGGCAGTGGCTGTCTGGGCATAGTGTCTCATAGCATGCACAAGGAGGACCCGAGGGTCATTCTGGGATATGTTGCTATATACACCCTTTATCAACTTTTCCGTTGGGGGTGTGTAGAGCAGGAGCCAATCAGAAGGTAGACACGCACTGTCCATGTGGCGTATCATGAGTCAAAGCTGGGCAACTCTTAGAAACGAACTAACTACAGCAATGGTTTCTTTAGGGGTGGTCTTCAGGTGCATGCAGTAGGCATAGACCCACGTTTAGTGCCAAGTATAAGGGTAGGGTAAGGTGCGTGTTACAGTAGGTGGATGACACCTCCTCCATATGTTCCCCATTAACTTGTTTGGCACTAAGTGTGGGTCACACAGAAGGCCTACCCCGGGGTGGGTTCTTTGGACTATGCCAGGTGATGAGCGGGGTCACTTGTCCCAGCACAAGGATAACACCTTTCCCAAAAGCCTGCTCACAATGCTCATGACCAGCCAAGGGCCACGGTCATGTTAAAGTCAAACATTAAGGTAGTCCCCCAACTCAGAGATGAGCTACTTGTGTGTAGTATTATATACAGAGTTCTTCCAAGATAATGTTCCTTTTCCCAACACATTTGAACAGGTGTATGTGTTGTATTAGGAGGAATATTCAGAGCCTATGCCCATTCCTTCAGTCAGTCTCCCTCTGTCACACCATTCCCAGTAACAGAATGGGGTCCCACTGAGTACAATGTGCTAGTTCAGACCCAGGTTCCCGGAAATATGCGAGAACCTCACATGCACTCCTTGCGTAACTTCAGAGCAGGCTTTGAGCAGAGTAAATCATTTTACTCAACATTTCGCAGAACATGTACAACATGTGACAACGTCCTTTCCCTAACTAAATTAACTATGTCCCAGGTTACCTGTATGGGTGAAGCATCTTTAGGAAAAGTCCAAACCGGCAATAACTCAAACAAAGGATTTCATGTCCTTGGGATTATTCCAATTGATTAGCGATCCAACAAGCTTCTCAGGACATAATTTGGAGACTCCGTACGTGCATCCCAAGCCTGTTCTAGGTTCCACACTTGCCCCGTTCTAGCCCCCCCCCCCCCTCAGATCCAGGCCTCTTCCCTTTATATCACACAGGAAGGAGGCTAGACCCCAGAAGAAAACCCAAGAACCCACAAGGGAAGGCGGCACATGCATTAAGCCTTTCCCTCCCAACCTGGGCAGCCAGGTAGACTGACTAACCAAGAGTAAGCAACCTGCCTACACGTTGCTTTCTATTTTTTGGCACTGTGCCAAAAATCAGAGCCTCTAGAGGCCGCTCTGCTAACAGCCTAACAATTTACTGCTGCTCAGGGGCTCTGGGCGTCAATAAAATGGCAGCCTCTGCCAAGAAAAATCAGGAACAATGCTGAAGGCAATTTACAGCACACACTAATTTTGGTAGCATAATTATTATTATGTGGAAGGTATGTTTCTTGCTAAAGAACATTATTTTTTTATCAAGTTGTTATGGGTAAAGTTCCACTTTAATAACTATATATACTTGGTTCTATATACTTATGGTTAATGTTATATGCTGGTTGTAGTAGTTCTTCCAATTACAGTATTTTGATGAGATTACTGATTAATTTCTCAGGAAGGGAATCTGCTCTGTTCACAGAGGTCCTGTCCTGGGTGGAGGCACTGCCAACTTTATTATCAAAATCACTCTTCCACTTAGCAAAGGTTCTGCTTCTCTTGTTTACCTACAGGTTTAGAGCAATATCCTTTTTGGAAGGGGCATTTCTCATTACCCTTCGCTCCAAAAGAGAGCTACATGCTGTACAAAATATCTTCTGTTATATACAGTGCCTTTAAAAAGTATTCATACCCCTTGAAATATTCCACATTTTGTCATTTTACAACCAAAAACGTAAGTGTATTTTAATGGGATTTTTTGTGCTATAACACAAAGTGGCACATAATTGTGAAGTGGGAGGAAAATGATAAATGATTTTCATTTTTTTTACAAATAAATATTTGAAAAGTGTGGCGTATTCAGTCCCCTTTATGCTGATAGCCCTAACTAAAATCTAGTGGAACTAATTGCCTTCAGAAGTCACCTAATTAGTAAAGAGAGTCTACTATGAGTTCAACCTCAGAGGTTTGTTAGAGAACCTTAGTGAACAAACAGCATCATAAAGGCCAAAGAACACACCAGTCAGGTCAGGGATGAAGTTGTGGAAAAGTTTAAAGCATGGTTGAGTTATAAAAAAAAAAATTCAAAGCTTTGAACATCTCACGGAGCACACTTCAATCCATCTTTCAAAAACGGAAAGAGTATGGCACAACTGCAAACCTACCAAGACATGGCCGTCCATGTAAACTGACAGGCTGGGCAAGGAGAGCATCAATCAGAGAAGCAGTCAAGATGTCCATGGTAGCTCTGGAGGAGCTGCAGAGATCCACAGCTCAGGTGGGAGAATCTGTCCACAGGACAACTATTAGTTGTGCACTCCACAAATCTGACCTTTATGGTAGAGTGGCAAGAGGGAAGCCATTGTTGAAAGAAAGCCATAAAAAGTCTTGTTTCCAGTTTGCGAGAAGCCATGTGGGGGACACAGCAAACATGTGGAAGAAGGTTCTCTGGTCAGATCAGAACAAAATTTTACTTTTTGCCCTAAAAGCAAAATGCAATGTGTGGCAGAAAACTAACACTGCACATCACCCTGAACACCCCATCCCCACCATGAAAAACATGGTGGAGGCAGCCAAAGCTACAATGGAATGGTTTAGATCAAAGCATATTCATGTGTTTCTAACCCAAAGTTCATTTTTTTACACACTAAATACAGCATACATAAAATGAAAAACGGAACTGCATATGTGCCCCATTAAAGTTACTTGAAGAAAAAAAAAATGATGCTCGTGTTAATCCTCAATAATTAGGTTCTTCAATATCTAGCAGAAAATAAATAATTTATCATTGTTAAAGGGTCAGTAAATTCAAATGAGCTGTTTCAGTTTTTAAAAGATGTTGGAGAGTTACAGCCAGCAGTTTTTTCCTGTTTCTTTTTTTTACCTTTAAGGGACCTTGTAGGTGAGATTTCTACACCTTATGCCGTGTACACACGACCGGACTTTCCAAAAGACTAGGTCCGAATCAATCCGATCGTGTGTGGGCTAATCCAATAGTTTTTCATTTAAAAAATCCGATGGACCTAGAAATAGAACATGTTTCAAATCTGTCCGATGGAATCAAGTCCTATCGGGAAAACCGTTCGTCTGTATGCTGGTCCGACGGACCAAATACAATGCAAGGGAAGCTATTGGCTACTGGCTATTAAACTTCCTTTTTTAGTCCCATCTTACGTCATCACGTTCAAAATGAACATACTTTCAAACGGACTTAGTCTGTTCATGTGTGGGAAAGTCCGTTCGTTCGGAAGTCCGTCGGAACTCCGTAGAAAGTCCGTCGGGAAGACCGTCGGACCTAGTCTGCCGGAAAGTCCGGTCATGTGTATGCGGCATAATAGTACTATGTAGCTTATTTATCTTAATGCATTGTGCCTAAACAATCTATAAATACCTCTGCTGCATCCAATGAAACATGTTCAAAATTTGGTGGATTCCAGGGGGGAACTTTAAACAATGCATTCAGTTGTTCTGAATGGATCAACTCAAAAAGAAGCCTGATTTTCTTTGTTACTTGCCATCTTTTTTTCATTTATAATTTAATGTAAAAAAAAAAACACTTTAGGAGACTGCATAAATCAGAATATTTATATACTCTGTCTAAATATTTATATCAGACAAAGTGATAAAAAAATATTAATTAAAAAAAGTCTAGTAAAGTTAAAATGCTAAAGATAACTGATAAAATAAAGGTCTAAATGTAATTGTCTGTATATAATTTTTTCTATCTTTTAAAAAAGAAAAAATATTATAAATAATTACCTGGCTTATCTACTTATGAGCAGGTCAGTGCCGACAGTTACCATTGATTTGTAGTATTTTGTAGGCGCCATGCAGAAGTAAAAAGGTTAAGACTGCTGTATTTGTTTTTTAAGCTTTAAAGGGGCTCTTGCAAATGTATGCTTTTGCCCACGTATAACATTTCACCTTTACGTTTTCATCTTTGTTTTTGCTTGGAAACTGTAATAGAAAAAGACAGCTCAGTGATATGGATACAGCACATATGAAAGAACCATCATAGAAGGCAGATCAGAGGTCAGCTTGAAAGCAGTAGGACTGATAAGTAGGTAAAGCTCTGATTGGCCAAGATACCTTCCACTTCAAAGTGTTCTGTCCAGTGCTGGAATCAGAGCTAGAAGCAGCTGTTTCTCTCGTTTGGTCAGACTATCCATTCTCCCTCCATCCAGGAGACGGATAAGGTTTCAAGTCTCTGTATGACAATAAGTAGAGTTCACGATTTTCCTGAACTGCCTGTGATCATTTAGTGGTCATGACATCACACAACTTGACCCCGATCATTGTTTAGGAAGGTGCAAGATAATTCCCACTTGTTGCTGACACTCATGAGGATTCCTTATCTTTATTTCATTTTCTGAAGAAACATTTCACTTGGTTGGGGTTTGAGTGTCTAAGCCACAAAGATCAGAGCCAATAGGAAATTATTAACATAGGTGATTTGAAGGTTTGACCCTAAGGCTGGCCATACATGACCTGGTTGTTAGAAGGAAATCTTTATATCTATGTTGATGCCAGTTAAGAATATGTAAATACTTGAGCTTTCATAGCCTGGGCATAGGATTACTTGAAGCACTGTAATTATTCTCAGACTAGATATAGACAATAGATGTTTGCTGCCCAATCCAGACAATTTGTGTTGGGCCAGCAAATTATTGCATATATGTGGGCAATGGGATCAGATGCATGTTGATTAGTAGAACATGTGGATAGAGCAACCTGGATGAAGGAAGACCATACTGCAGGCCACTGCCACATAAATTCAGGGTGAAACAATAATAATCAGGTATTTATTCTATGAATGTCCGACTAGAGGAAAAACACCAAAAGCATTGTCACCTCATCCCAAATAATTAAATATTGTAAGTGGGGATGAAAGAGGGAATTTTTGTGGTGCTTACTGTCAGGGATGGCTCAGCCCTTCCTTCTCTGAGCTGGCCGCTCGGCTGTCGGCTACTTGCCAGCTCTCATCTCTCTCCACAGTTACCCAGCTGTTCCTGATCCTGTTCGTTTGACCTGCCTACTTAAAGCTGTCCAGCTCACTTCATCACTGCCTTCGCCTTGGTCACATCACAAGAAACCATCTCCTGCATTCCTGTTTACAGACTGGCTTTGCTGACATCCCTTCTGGCTCCTTGCCTGCTTGCTGTTCCACTTGGATCCCTGACTTCTGGCTTGGCTGATTACCCGATCCGGTTACTGAATTCTGGCTATGCTTGGACCACGCTTACGCTATTTACCTTTTTATTTTTTATTAATAAACAAGTGTGATTTAATTGTTCTTCTGTCTAGGTGTAATTCATGGTTTCTGGCACTTACAAATAATAATGGAAACCAAAGTATAAAAAGGTATACATTTAATAGAATTATAGTTAAAAACCAAACAGAGCCAAATGTTCAATAGTGTTCAGCATATCAAAATAAAAGTGGTCATAGAGGTAAATGTTCAAATTGAGACAAGAATATTCAAGTTCGTATATTAACCTGACATGTTTCACCTAGTAGCTTCATCAGGGATTATACGAATTGCAAAGTGTCTTTGAACTGCATAGAAATCACAGAATAACAAAACATAATGAGTATGAAAAATGCAGCAAAAATACATTATATTGTGTACAGAAACACATTAATAACAATTAGCAACAGTTGCCATTGCTCTCCCCAAAGGAAGGGGGAACCTACCGCCTCAAAAGACTCCCAGAGGGGCCACCACCAACAAAGGACCAACCAAAAGGGGAAATGGGCCCTGCGCAGCCACAAAAAGACCAGGCTGAAAAGGACAATAAAGTATATATATGTGAAAGGATCTAAATAGGTTATAGTTATATATAGATATATATAAAAATTTGGCATCAAATTCAAGGGAAAAATGCCCAAAATATACTTAATTAAAAGTAAGCAAATGCAGAGTATACAGTGGAGAGTGACTGGGATATGGGTTGCATTATATCCAGTAGAGATATATGAATATATCTGCGATGAGATAAAGAAAAGGTAATAGCATGAAATCAAGGAATGGACCTGACAAGTAAAGAAAAAATGACGGTCACACCTGTTGAAATCAGAACCTATAGGCATTCATGAAGGGGGTGGATAGAGTTATGGAGAAGAAGTGGAAGGGATACAGTAATGATTGAGCTAAGTTTGCATATTAGTATGTATTAATCATATAACTAAATGGCCAAAAATCACCTAAAAAGAAGGTGCTCCCAAATTATGGTATACACCAACCAAGACAGTTGTCTCAATAATGCTCATGGCGTACAATATGGATTAGTATAGGCAGAGGGAATAGATTATTGTACAGGCAGGGAAAGAAAGGGACCCAATATAAAAAGTATACTAAGGTGACATAAAATAACAACATAAATGTTAGTTAATAAAAGACATAAGTCCAAGGGAAAAATTTAAGAAGTAGTGAAAAATATGAATAAACACAGAATACTATATGTAAGTGTATAGTGAGAAAGGAGATGTAGAGAGAATAGAGATCCCACCTTGCGCAACACAGGATACAGTGTACCCTCCATCTCTGGCAATGATGCTGCCTGAGAGGCCGGCTTCATTGTGTCCTCCATTTGGTCGGCATCTGACGCCACCGACCAAATGCGGAAGTGATGGCGCCAGAGCACATGCCAGGTCTCTCAGACTACAACGACCACAATGCTCTGAGGCAGGGGGAAGGGGTCATGGCTGCGAGCACGACTATCAGAGGAAGAGACTGCAAATGGGCCCAGATCCCTCAGAGGGGAGACCCAAAGGGAAGAGCAAGATAGTATACAGGAGACAGAGGGGCAGGAACCCGAACCTTTAGCAGGGCCGATGACCAAAAATCGGTATCCTACTAATTGGAAAGAGCAAAAGATGGCAACTGGGTGCATAGCGTTGATCAAAAAATCATAACAATACACATGAACATATACTTATAAACAAAGCCATATTCTTATAGTAGACAATCATAATGACTTTCAACAACATCTATTCCTTTATCATGGGGGATAGCATTATATAGACTTTCTATGTCCAAGGCTACAAACCAAGTATTTGTAGGGAGGTGAATACTAGGGATGAGCCAAACACCCCCTCCCCCCCCCCCCCCCCCCCGGTTCGGTTCGCAGCAGAACATGCGAACAGGCAAAAAAATTGTTTGAACACACAAACACCGTTAAAGTCTATGGGATACGAACGTGAAAAATCGAAAGTGCTGGTTTTAAGGATTAATATGCAAGTTATTTTCATAAAAGGTGTAAAGTGACGCATTTTTCCCGTGTTTACAACAGTTCCTGCACAAAATGACCTTTTGTAAAGGAAAAAAGTCATTTAAAACTACTCACGGCTATAATGAATTGCCGGGTCTTGGCAATACAGATAAAAGTCATTGAAAAAAAATGGTATGGGGTCCCCCCAAAAATCCATACCAGGCCCTTTACATCTGGTATGAATATTAAGGGGAACCGCGAACCAAAATGTAAAAAAAAAATGATGTGGGGTCCCCCCACATTCCATACCAGGCCCTTCAGGTCTGGTATGGATATTAATGGGAACCCTGTGGCAATTTTTTTTTTTGAATGGCGTGGGGTCCCACTCAAAATCCATACCAGACCCTTCAGGTCTGGTATGGATTTTAAGGGGAACCCCGCGCCAAAATGAAAAAAATATAGTGTGGGGGTTCCCCTAAAAATCCATACCAGACTCTTATCTGAGTACGCAACCTGGCAGGCCGCAGGAAAAAATGGGGGATGAGAGAGCGCCCCCCTCCTGAACCTTGCCAGGCCACAGGCCCTCAACATGGGGAAGGGGCTTTGGGGTAGCCATCCCCACAACCCTTGCCCAGTGGTTGTGGGGGTCTGCGGGTGGGGGGCTTATCGGAGGGCCACCGGCCCCCTCTGATGCCACAGGGAAGCCATTGGGAAGTCCCCGTGCATCAGAGGGGGCGGGGTCACCCAGGTATGTCACTCTGGGGCCCCGCCCTCAGTTATAAAAGAACTGTCACCTGAGAGGACGGTCATTACAGCGGGTGTCTCCCATGGAGGCGGATCAGTGGCGGCATGCAGGTTTTTTTTTTGGTCTGTCGGCGGAGCGAGAGAAGAAGATGAATGGACTTTGTGGGACATTTTTATTTTTTAATAAAGGACTTGTCTCAAGTTGTGTCTTGTAGTTTAACAATTTAACAATTTTTTTTTGTGAAATGGTATGGGTACAATGTACTCGCTACCATTTCCTAACAGGGGGGGCGGGATCTGGGGTTCCCCTTGTTAAAGGGGGCTTCCAGATTCCGATAAGACCCCGTCCGCAGACCCCCACAGCCTTTTTTTTTGGCACCGGGTTCCCCTTAAAATCCATACCAGACCCTTCAGGTCTGGTATGGATTTTGAGGGGGACCCCTATGCCATTTAAAATAAAATTGGCACAGGGTTCCCCTTAATATCCATACCAGACCTGAGGGGCCTGACATGGAATTTGGGGGGACCCCCGCGCAATTAAAACATTTTTTTTGGTTCGAGGTTCCCCTTAATATTCATACCAGACCCAAAGGGCCTGGTATGTATTTTTGGGGGGACCCCCATGCCGTTTTTTCCAATGACTTTTATCTTTATTGACGAGACCCGACAATTCATTATATCCAGTTCGAGTTTTATATTACTTTTTTCCTTTAGAAATGTCATTTTGTGCAGGGACTGTTGTAAACACAGGAAAAATGCGCCACTTTACAGGCATACTATAGACACCCCCCAGGTACAAAATTTAAAGGAATATTTCACTTTTATTGTTTCACTTTAAGCATTATTAAAATCACTGCTCCCGAAAAAAGGGCAATTTTTTAACCTTTTTTTGCATTGATACAGGTCCCCAAACACTTTTTATGACAATACCAAGCATATATGCCTTTAAAATTAGCACTTTTAATTTTTCCCATAGACTTTTAAAGGGTGTTCTGCGGCTTTTCGAATTTTCTGCGAACACCCCAAATTGTTCGCTATTCGGGCAAACAGGAGAACACCCAATTTTCGAGTTGAATTTACGTTCGACTTGAACATCGGGCTCCTCCTTAGTGAATACCTTCAAAAATTTTTAGCAAATCTATGGTGTCTTTGATGTATGAAAAAAGGGATGTTACGTGAGGGTATAGATAACTGTCAACTAGATTTGCTAGTGATTGTTGTAGTCTGAGAGACTGGACGGGACTCCTGCGCCTTCATGTCCGCATTTAGTCGGTGACGTCAGACGCCGACCAAATGGAGGACACAATTTGACGGAGGGCGACTTACACTGTATCCTGTGTTGCACAAGGTGGGATCACTATTCTCTCTACATCTCCTTTCTCACTATACACTTACATATAGTATTCCTTATTCTGTGTTTATTCATTTTTTTCACTACTACTTAAATTTTTCCATTAGACTTTTGTATTTTATTAACTAACTTTTATGCTGTTATTTTAGGACACCTTAGTATACTTTTTATATTGGGTCCTTTTCTTTCCCTGCTTGTACAATAATCTATTCCCTCTGCCTTTACTAATCCATATTGTATGCCATGAGCATTATTTAGACAACTGTCCTGGTTGGTGTATTCCATAATTTGGAAGCACCTTCTTTTTAGCTGATTTTTGGCCATTTAGTTATATGATTAATACATACTAATATGCAAACTTAGCTCAATCATTACCGTATCCCTTCCACTTCTTCTCCATAACTCTATCCCCCCCCTTCATAAATGCCTATAGGTTCTGATTTCAACAGGTATGACTGCCATTTTTTCTTTACTTGTCAGGTCCAATCCTTTTCCTTCTCTCTATAACTGATTTCATCCTATTACCTTTTCTTTATCTCATCACAGATATATTCATATATCTCTACTGGATATAATTCAACCCATATCCCAGTCACTCTCCACTGTATGCTCTACATTTGCTCATTTGCTTGCTTTTAATTAAGTATATTTTGGGCATTGTCCCATGAATTTGATGCCAAATTATATATATATATATATATATATATATATATATATATATATATACACACGCACACAACTATAACCTATCCTTTCACACATATATACTTTATTGTACTTTTCAGCCTGGTGTTTTTTGCCCTCTGTGGCCGCACATGGTACATTTCCCCTTTTGGTTGGTCCTTTGTTGGTGGTGGCCCCTCCATGAGTCTTTTGAGGTGGTAGGTTCCCCCTTCCTTTGGGGAGAGCAATGGCAACTGTTGCTAATTGTTATTAATGTGTTTCTGTACACAATATAATGTATTTTTGCTGTGTTTTTCATACTCATTATGTTTTGTTTTTTCTGTGATTTCTATGCTGTTCAAAGACACTTTGCAATTCGTATAATCCCTGATGAAGCTACTAGGTGAAACATGTCAGGTTAATATATAAACTTGAATCTCCTTTTCAGGATTTGAACATTTACCTCTATGACCACTTCCATTTTGAAATGTTGAACACTATTGAACGTTTGGCTCTGTTTGCTTTTTAACTATAATTCTTTTAAATGTATACCTTTTTATACTTTGGTTTCCATTATTGTTTGCAAGCACTGCAAAAAATCCACTCTTCCTTCCCCACTTGCAATAAATAAATAAATAAATAAATAATCAGGTGGATTTCCTGATTTTCTTTATCTGTGACTTCCCCGGGCAGGTACTGGCTGACAGGTTTGGGCCTTCCCATAGACATAAAATTGCCACTGATTCAGCCAAAATAATGAGATGGTATTGTCTTATATATATATATATATATATATATATATATATATATATATATATATATATATATATATATATATATATATATATATGTATGTATGTATGTATGTATGTATGTATGTATATATATATATATATATATATATATATATATATATATACACAGTTTTTTTCTATCTGGGAAAATTGCCTTTAGTTTTGTCCCATAGACACAAAAGGAAATGAATGGCAATCTCTAAGAGAAATCCTTACTTCATAAATGGAGAAATGCCTCTGTTGGAAGATTTCGCCTTTATTCTTGTTCTGGATTCTCATAACGTTGGTCCTTTAGTCACTTTCAGTGCCAGAGACAATTATCACAGACAAAGCAACAGGCTTTATCTCACTAATGAAAATACAGACAACAATAAAAATCCAGCAGGGCTCTAACTCTTCTATATACTATGCAAAATAAAAATGACTAGGCTTTAGATAAACTTTAACATATTATATTTGGACCTTTGGAAACAAGCAAATAATACTGGTGTTGCCAATGTGATTTCAACCTTCGTGTTCATTGCCAAACAGTTTAGAAGGAAAAGTCAGACTCCTTGTCAAGAAGCAAATGTGTGATCAGTCGCGTTAGTCAAACAAATATTATTTTTCCTAATAATACTAGGAAATCAGCATAGAGAACTTATGATAAATTATTTTTATGCATCTGAATTTTTTTTTAAGCAAATGTTTCGAGAGACCGGGACCAAAGTGGTTAAATGTATTACATAGACTATCTAGTTTAAATAGCTTATCTCTTAACAGTATCCTAATACAGGCACTAGGCAGAATTCCTTACCAAAAGAGGCAGTGCTCAGCATCCTCCTTTCATTTAGTCCTGTTATCTACTAAAGCTTGGAACAAGCAGCAACATGAATGCCAGCCTCATCGCTTCTTTTGTAACAAAATGTGTCCTTCAGATCCTAGAAAAACAGCCAGAGAAAGTAGAAAATGTCACCGAAGAGGAGCCTCAGCCCTATGACAATGCCTATTTCTTTATTCTCTTTGTCATGCTGTTCTACTCTTTCCTGGCGCTGACAGTCTTCTTTGGCTACATGCGTTCCAAAAAGGAGGTAGAGAAAAAGGATCCTTATGAAGAATTTATGGAAGACAAAGATAAAGAAAAGAAGTGGAGGGCAGCTCAGATTGTGGAGAAATTTGACTTTGAAGAGGAGAGCATACCTTAATATATCATTTCACATTGGGATCACAGTGATTGATTAATGGTAACAAAGGACAATGCTGAAAAAATTATCTGGTTGATTATGTTTAAAAAAATATATGACTGTGATGGAAGCTGGCAAGTTTTAGGAAAAAAGGGGTCTTTGATTTTGCTGCAATAGGCTGAAGAATTAGAGAGAAGGACAGAGCATGGATAATGACTGAAAGTGGTTTGCTTCATGAACAAAATAATAGACATTGCAAGTATGCTGTAACTGATGTGGTGCTATCTCACATCTAATTGGCTGATTTGGATTTGCTGAAAAGGCTGGTATCTGTACTGAACTGATCCCTGAAGTGTGGAAAACTGACAACTGACATGGATGGTGGACAATGTATTACTGGAATTTCTATACTTTTGTGCATGGATACAACAACTGGATATACTGACAATATAATAATAATAAAAAAATGATTATCTGTAGGGAAAGTATTTCTAAAAATAACTTGAAGTTGTGTATATAGGCAAATATATCATATGTTTACTGATAATAAATCATTATTTACCATGCAGTCAAATAAGAGGCGAACCATTTCTGCATTATAGCGTCAAAGAAAGAAATAACATGGAACAAGCTTTGCATAAACAACACTCTTATTATATAATGTTCTACATGTCAAAGCTGGAATATTTAATAAGGCACAGAGGAATGTGCAAAGTGCGGTAACTCAAAAGCAGCCAAATAGCATTTTCAAATGGAATTACTGTTAAATGCGATTGGCTGCTGTGAGTTATTGCATCCTACTATTGCAAACAATTAAATATACATTATTTATGCTTTCATAGTTGCTTATACTGAGGTTTGTTGTTGTTCATACTATAGCATGTTGGTAAAATATTCTTAATATTTACTGAAGAATGAAGTATTATCATTGCACGCTTAGTTTATATTCTATTAAGGTATCTTGAGTTGGCATCACACCACTTATATCACAATGAAATGGTGATTCTGTACTCTCACCAATTACTGTATAAACTGTTGTCAACTATTGTTTCAGATCTGTTGTGATGGACTTTATTATTAGATTACAGATGGCATGCTCCTTTCCCCAGATGAGTTTTAAAATTGTTTACCATAAAGTGTAATATAATAATTTTTGAGTAAGCAATAGAGGTCTGAAGACCTACTACATGTATTAAAATTTTTATGCAGCAGTAATCAATATATTAGTCAAAATAATAATGATTTTTTTAAACTTCTACTACTACTACTACTACTACTACTACTACTACTACTACTACTACTACTAATTTATAAGATTACTACACATGATTTCTATAGCACCAGCAGTTGTGTCCATCTCTCTGGTGGGCAATCTGTCTTGCAACAGAGACTTAGCCATTCATGTGTTTTGCCTTAGTACCAACCTATCATTTAGGGGCAATGGAAACGATCGTTTAAGAGTTGCATACACATACTTTACAGTGCTCAGTCGCACAGTCCAACCTAGCTGTTTGAAAACCCAGCAGATTTTATTTTGTGAAAGTTGATGACAGCTGTGTATATCTAAAATGGCTTTTCTCTGCAGAAACTTTGGAGTTGATTTACTAAAGGCAAATCCACTGTTCACTTTACAAGTTAACTTGCACTGTGTAAGAAAATTTTCCCCAGAGCTTAGTGACTGTGGTTAAACTTCACTTTGCAAAGAATACCAAATCATGTACAAGTGTAATTTAAAAAAAAGTTGAATTTTTGCTTGCATGGATGATTGAAGTTAGCAGAGCTTAGTTTCATTTACTAGTCTCTGGGGAAAATTCCCCTGCAGAGGGAAACTGCACTTGCAGAATGAGCAGTCCATTTGCCTTTAGTCAATCAACCCTTTTCCGTTTATGTTCTGCACATTGAAAAGTATGTAAAAGCAATCAATGACATTTTTTATAAGCCTTAACATATAAAATACAAATTTACAAGTCATTTCCATATTTTAAATCTGCAGCTTTCATTATGTGAGCATGTTTGTATCCTGTGAGTGTGCATGTGCAAATCGCAATCACTCAGACTGGAATATTCCTTAATTCAGTGTAAGCTGTTGGTCAAAATATAAAGTGCTCCAAAGTGTTCAGTACATTTCAAGTAAGATAAGTGTAGAACTACCCCAGAAGGAGATACTGAGTGTAACAGGTTCTTTCCCAAAGTGGCACAAAAGCAGCCAGGCACACATCCACATTCCATTCATTCTGGCTCATCAAATGTCTAGATGTCTTTTTGAAGTGTATTTTGTTGTAAAACTTGTAACAGCATAGGGTTTGGGGTGGTATGGATACCCCCAAACAAGTAAGCGCAGTAGATAGAGCCTATTTCTCACAGCTGGACTCTATAAGGCAGCTGTTATATTGAAGCAGGAGGTATTGTTACAGTGAGGACTGTGAGGTATATTGCAGCACAAATAGTGATGATGATTGCAGCACGGATAATTATAATTATAGCAGCACAGATAATGATGATGACTGCAGTACAAGAATAGGTAGTCTGGGGATCAGGAAATAGGTTTAGCACAAGTAAAGGTAGACTGTAACTGTTTATAGGGTCACAACTGGGGAGATTTAGCACAGGTGAGGGAGCCTGGAACAGCTACGGTTTACGGCTGGGGACTGGGGATGAAGAAACTTTAGCACAGGTAAAGATGCTCTACATCTGGTGCACAAGCAGTCCTTAGGTACAGACCCTTTAAAAGTAATCCAGCATTCAAACCAAATAGCACCGAGGCAAGCAGCTCACCCTCCCCTCATTTCAGCTTACAGGTCCATCCCCTCAGGGAGAAAAAGGCAATCTTCTGAGGCCTCCAGGCTATTTAACAGCATCCCAGCCACCATCAGGGCATACCTCTCCCAGGATTGGCAAGGCCCTGCTAAATATTCAGGCCGGTCATTTGAATTTTCTCCCTCCCTAAGCTCTAGAAATGTCCTCTAGAGGCAGGGGGAAGCAATCAAACCCCCAGCCTGTGATCCTAAACAGACCAGACCAAACAATCACTGCTCGCTTAATTATAGAAAGAGCCAAAAGCTAAATTTATCTAGCAGCCTAACTAGGAGGGCACTACATAAGTATTAGTAGCAGAGATGGGCTATAAAGAGAACCTGTCACTTTTGACTGAATAGAGGTTAGCTTTAACCACTTTAACCCACCTGGCTGTCATTTTTTTATAGGCTGAACTGGCCTTTCGTCAATCTGGGTGGACGTCATATGACGTCCTCCTAGATCACGCCTTGCAATGACTGATCATTGTACCGGCTCTCTGCTGGTACCATGTGACTGCTGTGACAAATCACAGCAGGTCACTTTACAGTTGTATACAACGGATGGGTTACTTTCATGCTATCCAGTTTGTACAATTATAGTGTTAGCTGTGATTTGTCAATGTGATCATATGGTACAGACAGGGCCAATTACAGCCCTTCTGTGCAATGTAATTAGTTCTGGCCGGTCACAGCTAATCACAACAAAACAAACTGAATGAATACGTTTCATTCAGTAAAATGCTTGCTTATAGCAATGAAATTCACTGCTATAAGCAATCAAATTGTGTAAAAACTTCCCTAGAGTAGTACAATGTTACTTTCCTACAGACTAAATAATAAACACTGATTTGGGTTATTTTCACCAAAGAAATCTTGCAGAATACATTTTGACCTAAATTTATGAAGAAAGATTATTTATTTACAAAATGTTATAACAGAAAAAAAGAAAAACATGTTTTTTTTCAAAATTTTAAGTATTTTATGTTTATTTAGCAAAAGATCAAAAATAAAACAGTAGTGATTAAATAGAACCAGAAGAAAGCTCTATTTGTGTGAACAAAATGCTAAAAATTTAGTTTGGGTACAGTGTTGCGTAACAGCGCACTTGTCATTCAAAGTGCAACAGCGCTGAAACGCTGAAAATTGGCCTGGGCAGGAAGAGGGTAAAAGTGCTCGGTATTGAGGTGGTTAAAGAATATGAATGACCTCAGTGTTTGGTCCAAACTTAAGTTTGGTCTGAACATTCGCTGGTTGGCTGAATCCTGAACTACTGAGACGTTTATCAGGAATTGCTCCAGCAAACATCCCATAATGCACTGCGAAAGCCATCATTGGCCACAGACTTGCACCCAACCTCTGGTCAGGTGTAAAGCCTTGTACACACGATCGGATTGTTGGCCAACAAAACCATGGAATTTTGTCCGAAGGGCGTTGGCCCAAACTTGTCTTGCATACACATAGCCACACAAGTTAGTCAACAAATATGAATGTAGTGACATACTACGTTGTATGCAGCTCTTTAGCTCCACCCTTTGGGCTGCTTCTGCTAATTTTGTGTTAGTAAAAGTTTGGTGAGTGTTGATTTGCGCTTTTCATTTTGCGTTTTTCATTTTGCACTTTTTAGTTCATTTCTGAACGGCCGTTTGTCAACCAGCCATATTGCAGAATCGGAGGAGATAACGTGTTATTTATTATTGGCCTTGAAGTTATTGCTTTGACATTATTTTTTTGGTTGAATTATGATTTGATTTGGTATATTTTCTATATTTTTGTATAGAATGTACTTTTTGGTTAAGTTCTATTAGCAGATAGCAGGTCTAATTTTATTTGTTTCTCTTTTTTAATGCACAATAAAAAGAATTGTGGAGAATAATACTTGGCTATGTGTTTTACTTAAAATGACACTTCGAGAGTAGGCAGTTACATTTAAAAAAATAAAATGTAAAATTGACAAGGGACACCAACATAGTTGTATCTTTGATCTTAAAAACTACAGGATAATGGTGTTGTTTTAACTTAACTAAAAAAAAAAAAAGAAAAAAAAAAAGCATAATAATATTATTCTTGACATCACTAGGAAAAAAAAGCCTTTGAAAATTTGTTTGCAATAACTCCATCAGTATCACCAGCAAAGAACTTCATTATTATCCCATTAAAGAAGAAGAGAATCGTGCACTGCATTTCCAGATTTCATAATTTGCCATGTCACGAATGTTAATTCTCCATTATGAATGCTAGTTTACAAGACCGACCGCTTCTGGCAAAATCCGACAACACACATTTGTTTTTGGAAAATTTGAAAACCTGCTAGCCAACATTTGTCTGTGGAAAATGCGACAACAATTGTCCAATGGAGCATACACACAGTTGGATTTTCCGCCAACAGCCTGTCATCGAACATTTCCCGTCGGAAAGTCCGATCGTGTGTACGAGGCTTAAGATTTTGGCTAATGAGGGATTTGACCTCATTGCAGCCCACACACTATAAAAGGCTGCTTTCCCAACAGCCATTTGTCAGTGTATTGAGAGTTTAACGAGGGAAAGCTGACATTGCTTTGAGGGAGAGGGTTATTTAGAGCAGTGTGTGCTACTGCTGCTTTGTGCTTCCCAGCATCGGTGCTATATACAGTTCTGTATTGTGTGCTGTATATTTACTATTGGTTCTTTACAGTGAATCACAGTTTGTGTGCCTAGGGATAGTGGAGTCTAAGCCTATTTGCATTCGCTGTGATTTCCTAACACCCAACAGTCTTTTCTAGGACTACTATTTTTCTTTGTTGTGTGTGTGTGTGTGTGTGGTGGTACATTACTGTGTTTCTACTGCCCTCCTTTCATTATTTGGAGATGTTTATTTTTGCTTTCCTTTAATAGTAGTTAGTATTATTTTTTTTCTCACTAGTAGTGTTTTCAGGTGGGTCTTTTTTTTTTTTTTTTTGCATTATTTGACGTCAGTTTTATTTTGTCAGGGTCTGTGTTGTGTAATATTTTTTTTTTTTACGAGGTTAGCAGCAGCTTAAATCAGCTTGAATCTGTTGAATTCACCACAACAGGTGCTCTTTGTTTACTGCGGACTACTGCAGATTGTTGAAGTGCCGTTTAGTCCACCAAAGCAACACAGTTTACAGCGCACACAAATGTCACAATTTACAGTACACAAGCATGACTCCATTGCCTATATAGCTCTTCCAAAAGCTCCAAAAAAGTAAGGAATAAGCCCTTACTTCATCATCACCATCACCATTTAATCATGTCTGGCAGGCCTACAGAGGAAAGCAGAGGGGGCAAGCAGCCTCTGTATCCACAGGCCAAAGCGGTGGTCATGGACATGGTACATTATCTGCAGGCAGGTGATGTTTAGAAAAATTTTCAGATGCTGAGCATGCTATACAGTCAGAGCATGCTAAGAAAGTAGTGGATTGGCTAACTAAGCCTTCATCATCCTCCTCCACTGTCACTCAGCTGCAGACTAGACCACAGCTCACTGCACCTGTCAACGTGCCTTATTCTACTTACTTATCCACAGCTATTCCTACCATTGCCTCGGCAACTGTCATTGAGGTGTCTTTGACAGGTATCCTGTTCCCACTTCCAGGAGCCACAGCTATCAACGTCACCGCTCGGCTCCCTCCTCCTCCCCCTGTCGCCAGGTCAGTAGGAGAGAGGAGCGGAGCCTTGAGCATGCACATAAGCTGCAGTGCAGAAATCGCTGGACTCCAGGAGAGGTAAGTGTCCTATTATTAAAAGTCAGCAGCTGCAGTATGTGTATGTGTAGCTGCTAACTTTTAATTTTTGCAGCTGTGAGTGGACCTCCGCTTGAATTATTTGACCACAGCAAGAGCCACTTGCTGCAAGAAGATGCAAAGCAATTAATGGGCTCTGAGGTTGAGGAAGTGAGTAACAGGAGCCTAGAGGGAGGGGACACCAGGCAGGGAGAAGTAATTAGTAGTAATGTTACTGCAGTCACAGCATAGTGCTAAGTTGGCTCCAGTGAAGAGGAAGGAGGAGATAATGTTGGATGCATGGTAGAGCAAAGTGAGGGAGAGGTGCAACCCCAGAGAGGGAGGGTGTCATCCTGGGTCATGTTACATAGAAGTAGATGGAGAAGCCACCCTGATACACTGGGTGGAAGTGCTCCACAGGTGCACAGCACTGTTGTCCTCCAGTCTGTTCACCAGTGTGGTTACATTTTAACAAATGTGCAGAAAACCATTATTTTTTGCGCTCTCTGCCTGCAATGTTTCAAGCGGGACAATATCCTTGGCCATTTGGTTATCATGTGAAGAGACATGTGACCCCTCAACATGCAGCTTGTTAGGAACAGCACCAGAATGTTATTTATCAGGAAACGGGCTGCATTTTTCCTCCTAATCCGGCTGCATTTTTCCTCCTAATCTGGCTCCCTCCTTTCCACCTGTACCACGAGTATACATAATTCTCTCTTGGTAGGCTCTAGTAACAAGGATGAACATATTAGGGATGTTTGCGAGCTACCCCAGGGATCCTCCAGTGGGAAGAGGTCTTCATGAGGCCACGCAGGGAAAGACACAAGTGTAGGCTGCAATTTTGCTCTGATTCTGCCAACCCCACCAGCTGTAGCACTGACCACTGCCCCAGCCGCTAGAGTGAAAAAAGACACCCCAGTCACCCCCATGCCCAGCTCCTAAATGTTAGCATGGCCAGATTGCTGGCCTCACAACTCTAGCTTTCTGGATGGTTGATTCTGCCCCCTTGGGAATTTGCATTCTGGTGCTGTCCTGCAATGGCAGGTTCCCAGAGGCCATTACTTTGCCTAGAAGGCCATCTATGCTCTTCACCATTTATGTGTTGACATACATGCCTTGCCTGAAGCACATCCTCAATCAGGTCATTCAGTGGTTCCTGGATAAGTACCCAGAGTTACACGATCCTCTGAGGCAAGTCACAAGTATTTGCAGTTACTTCAGGTGGTCCTGCCCAGCCAGTGTTTGGCTGGGTGAAATTCAGTGGGAATCCCATCGGCCTGAAAACTCCCTAATCTGTGACATGTCCAACTGATGAAATTAGACTTTGGACTAATTAAGTTATACTTTTGTAGCGTAAGGGCAAGAATGTGCCAGTTCCCCTTTCTGACTACAAGATGGTAATAGAGGACTACTTAGATTAAAATGCAGTTCAGGTACAGTAGGAGCCACTAGAAACCCCCAAATGTAATATACCAGTGAATATGAGAGTCACCTAGAGGTGATGCCAGCCCGACCCTTGGGGGAAGCGGGGTGGGGGGGGGGGGGCTGCATGACTTTTTGAATTTGATCTATAGTAGGTACAGTATTTGGAAGCTGGGGAATACTGGTCAGTCTAGGCTGGGTATTTCTGAAAGGGTGAGCTCACATGAAGGGGCAAGCTATAGCAGAGATCTGAATCCCTGGGGAACCACTCCCATATCCAAGCATTAATGGGTTATGGAGTAACAGCCCAGCAGTGATAATTTTTATCATCAGCACAAACAAAAGAAAAATTATAAGCCAAAAGATCTTATTATAGGCATAATAGTGTATTTATGCATTAACCAAACAAAGGATCTTTTTATTGTAATATTCTTGGGCTTGTAAATCACCCACCATTTGAATAATACATTCTCTCAGCTAACTGTAATTATAAAGATGTACATCACCACAGTAATGCTTTAATCAAACTGTAGTAGTAACCCACTCATTTTTCATTGTTCTGCCAATTTTAATCTGATGAAAACTGAAATCTTACTAGTTACCAAGTTAACATCCCTCCTGAATTAAGATGCACATATGTGCCATTATGTAAGTACTGCCATGGAAGTACGGGATAGACCCATGATCTCTCCAGGCTGGACTGAAGGTTGCAGGAAAAAAAACATGCAGTATACAAAGGGTAAGGCAAAAAAAAAGTTACCCCAGCTCTACTGCTAATATGAAAGTCCATAGACTGAAGTACGGTGCTCAAGCCAGGGGAATTCAACCCTCATAGATTAATAGTCTAAAAAAGAAAGGCTGGCGACTCCCAGTGCTCTTGAATAAAAGTTGTTTATTGCAGCAAGGTACAGAGTATATGTGGACACGTATTGGCTATAGAGCCTTCTTCAAAGCAAGTATACAAAGAGTGTTTAAAGCGGAGGTCCACCCTAAAGTGGACCTTCCGCTCATTGGAATCCTCCCCCCCTCCGGCGCCACAATTGGCACCTTTCAGGGGGGAGGGGGGTGCAGGTACCTGTACAGTACAGGTATCTGCACCCACTTCCGGCATAGCTATCTGCGGAAAGGGGCGTAGATTCTGCAGAATCTAAGCCCCTTTCCGAAAGTCCCCCGCTGCCTGCTGGGAAACACACAGATCCCAGAGACAGCAGGACCATCCTTATTGCGCAGCGCGACTCGCGCATGCACAGTAGGGAACCTGGAAATGAAGCCGAAAGGCTCCACTTCCTGATTCCCATACCCAAGATGGCGGAGAAAGCACCCGAGAGACGATCGAGAGATCGGCTTCGGGTGCCGACATCGCGGGCGCGCTGGGCGGGTAAGTGTCCTTATTTTAAAAGTCAGCAGCTGCAGTATTTGTAGCTGCTGGCTTTAAAAAAAAAAAAAAAATGGCGGAACTCCCGGCGGACTCCCGCTTTACCAAATGTAGATCTGAGATGGTCTTAAGGGAGGGGAAAGGTAGGGCGGAGGATGGGGTGAAGCTCTAGACTAAAGCCCATTCTGGGCAAATTTATAGTGTTTTATAGGGCCTCTTTAAAAGTTTGCTGACTTATAAAGAACTCTGATAAGCACTATTTGTAACTCTATCTAAAATGGCTACATAAGTTTGTGACAATACAAATAAAAAAAATAAAAAACTTGTTTTGCGAATAAAAATACATTCTATTATTCATGTCTTTAACCTCCCTGGCGGTATGATTATTTCAGATTTTTGATGCTGAAAGCGGTACAACTATTTTGCATGGAAATTTGGTGTTTTTATATTGTAGGCCTGTAATTCTTAGGAATAACTCACTTAAATCTGTCCAAACAAGAGTCTAGTAGACATCCCGGGTATGATAAAGTTTGAAAATGAAATCATAAATTATAATATAATAAATAGCTATAAATAATTATAACAGATAATAATATAATAATAAAAAATATTCAATAATGTAATCAAATCAAAAACCTTGAAATTTGCTCAGTTGCAGAATTGTCGCTGTCATTACTTTCAGTGTTTGATGACGGATCTCTCCACAAATCACTATCTCTCAATTCTGCAAGTGATTCTAATTTATTATCGCTGTTTTCTAGCTGGTCTAAAACCACTTTTGATGTAAAGGGACAGTTTTGGTTGCTATGGACAATCTCCAGTTTCCAGCCAGAAAGAACAGCATTTATGATATAAAACTGCATGCAGGGCACCGGACAGACCACTAGGGACAAAAGGGATGTGAAATAAATTGATACAGTAATGTAATCTGTAAGATTACAGTGTACTGTATATGCATTGTGTGTTTTATTTTTTGAATTTGGCGCCGTTCTCCGTCCCTGTGTGTCGCAATGCTCGCAGGGAATGGAGCTCGGCTTCGTGATAGATTGAGCGGAGGACAGCAGCTCGCTCACACAGCGGGGAGACATCGCTGGATCCTGGGGACAAGGTAAGTAACATGTACCTGGATACTGTGATGCAATCCCGCAATGGCTCGGGGTTACCGCTTTTGGTACTGAAAATCCATCCTGAGCCACACTCAGGAATACCGCCAGGGGGGGGGGGGTTAAAAATCACACTTAAGCTGAATTATTAACGGGAACTTATATTTGAATTATATAAGTAAATATAAAAAGTCCATATAATGCAATACTGATAATAAAGTGGAATTGAACTTAAATTTAACCACTTAAGCCCCGGACCACTTTGCTGGCCAAAGACCAGAGCACTTTTTGCGATTCGGCATTGCGTTGCTTTAACTGACAATTGCGCTGTCGTGCGACGTGACTCATAAATATTTTGGTGGTATTTGATCACCTCTGCAGTTTTTATTTTTTGCGCTATGAACAAAAAAGGAGCGACAATTTTGAAAAAAAAAGCATTATTTTTTACATTTTGCTATAATAAATATCCCCCAAAAATATATAAAAAAACATATTTTTTCCTCAGTTTAGGCCGATACGTATTCTACATATGTTTGGTAAAAAAAAATCGCAATAAGCGTTTATTGATTGGTTATAGCATTTATAAAATAGGGGATAGTTTTATGGCATTTTTATTAATATTTTATTTTTTACTAGTAAAGTTTTGTGTCTGTATCTGCTATACAAATGCACTGAATCCTGTGTAAATGACATTGGCAGTGAAGGGGTTAACCACTAGGGAGCAGTGTAGGGGTTAAGTATGTCCTGAGGAGTGAGTCTAACTGTGGGGGGGGGGGATCTCACAGGGAGCAGAGATCGGTGACACTGTCACTAGGAAGAATGGGGAGATGCTTGTTTACATTAGCATCTCCCTGTTCTTCCTCTCCGTGAGAGGAGCGCGGGTATCCCCGCGGACTCGATGTCCGTGGGGATACCCGCGACCTGACACGGAGCTTGTGCGTGCCCACCTGCAGGTCGCCTCTTAAAAGGCAACGTACAGGTACGTTAGTTTGCCTGTACGAGCCCTTCTGCCGACGTATATCGGCATGAGGCGGTCGGCAAGCGGTTAAAAATTACAAACGGTGACAGGTAAGGTTTTGATGACAGAAAATACCCTACTGGTCTCTTCTGTCATAATAGCTTCTCCCTACCTGTCAGTGGTAATGTATGCATATGCAGCTCAGATCATATTTACACCACCACTCTGTGCATTGATGATGTGATTCCCATGCGCATGCACGGGAGTGATGTCATCACAGTCTGCCCATTCAAGCAGCCAAACAGACCGGACTAGGAGAAGATAGAAGTACCATTGACCAGCAGCAGCGCTGGCAGTGCAGCTCTGGAGGAGATCATTTGACAGGTATGTCTACTGTAATGCTCTAAATTGCGGTGCATACTAGCATATTATGACAAATATCTCCTGGGGCCTATTAAACAAAATAGAAGACTTTAATTCCACTTTAACTGAATATTTTTCATATTTATATTTAAAATTACTGAAAGACTAGAGTTGCTGTCCAATACATTTGGCCTGCCGTGACTTCTCTCACGGCCATACTATTTTATTGTACACAGTTTGTGCTGAGTTTCACACAGTAGTCATTGTCTTATCTGCATTATGTCACAATGCAGTTGTCATGAGATCTGAGTCTATGTAACCAGTGGCAGTGTCTGCTATAACCAGTATGCCTATTAATATAGACCGTTGGTTCCTTAAGGCAGATTGCCTCGTCCATCCACCAAGAATTCCCAGATGATTTTCAAGAGAACGGATATATCATGAACATTTATGATCTTTGAAAGAACAGAAACGACTCCCCCTTCCCTTTTTTAAGTGTTGTTCACAAAGCCTCAACAACCACACAGCCTTAGTTCAGACAGTGGCATCTATTCATGTGACAAAAAAGCACATGACGATAAACATAAAAAAAGTAGATTTGGGACTTCTGTACAAGAACTGCTGCTGGCTTATAATGTCTCTTTTGTTTTGAGAAGGACTAAGAGCACTGACATGTACATAGCAGAGCATTACTACTTTAGTCTTGTGTCTCCTTGAACCTGCATGTTGTGTAACCTCTGGAGTCGGTGAATAAGCTGGCCAGCTCATGTTTATTTCATAGATTTTTAACATTTTCATTGCTTGGCACTCAGCACTTAAAACCTTTTCTTGCCAAGTTTCCTTCCTGCCCCAGGAGTACCTTTGTTGGCATAGATATATATATATGATTTTCCTTCACAAGTTTAACATGCGCAAATCTCTGTGAGTCATAATAAACTGCAGTGTTATACTCTGTAAGTACCTTATTCATCCAAGAGTAGTTAAATAGAAAATATTTCTTTTACCTACAATAGGAAAACATTCACTTAAAGAGACCTTGTCACAACACCATCCATTTCAACAGCAACCATAACATTTTATGGCTATTTAACCCCTTCGTGCCTAAGGGTAAAACAAATCGAAATGCCTAAGCACAATTTTGTAGCTTTGACATGCGTCAGTAAAACTGTACATATAATCACAACTACTTTGTGCATCCAGTTGAATTATACATTGTTTTTGTTCAGGGCAAATGTGGCTTTCATTGGGCAGTAAATGGTTATGGATATCTCCTGATTTTTTTTATTATCAAAGGAAAAGTGGCTACTGACTACACAAGGGAGAGTAGGAGATTAGACCTAGGGGAGAGGATCTGCCTCCCAGGTCCATCCACCACATGATTTTAGGCATCCACAGCCTGACGGGACATCCAGCCTGTGAGAGGGGGATCCCAGGTGCATATCCAGACACACCTGTGCCCACGGTGTGAAGCGTTCCAGTGTGAGGTGAATAGTTGGGTCACCGGAAGAGCCTGCCTGTTCCAGGACGTTTGTTTGGGCCTTGAGCACAGATTGGGTGAGAGGTCATATTGTGATTTATTTGTCATTTAAGTGTGCTTCTGCTCTTATGCCGCGTACACACGTATCAGACTATCCGGCGGACTTAGTCTGGGGGAGAAACCGCCGGACTGTCCGCCGGACTTTCCAAACGAGCTTCCTGCCCACACACGGTACTTTTGCGGTGGACTAGGTCCGGCGCACTTAGTCCGCCAGACTATCCGCCATACTTTTGAAATGAACGGACTCGCTCACACACACGGAGAAAAGTCCGCTACCCGGCCGGTCAAGAAAGGGGGTGGGAACGAGCAAGCTCCCCCCTCCTGACCCGTACCAGGCCGCGTGCCCTCAACATGGGGGGTGCTTTGGGGAAGGGGGGGCCGTTCATTTCAAAAGTACGGCGGACTAGCACATACATGGCCGTATTGTCCGCCGGACTAGCACACACACAGCCGTATTGTCCACCGAAATGCGAGTAAGGCGGACATATTTATGTGCAAAACGACTTTCTTAGTCCGCCGGACTTTTGGGTAAAAAAAGTCCGCCAGAGCCCACACACGGGCGGATTGTCCGGCGGACTTGAGTCCGCCGGACTTTTCCACCGGATTGTTTGATCGTGTGTATGCGACTTTAGGGGCATTTTCAGGTTTAGAATCCCCGGAAAGCTGCCTGAATATAGTGTTGAGCTATATTGCTCTGAATTCAGTTATTGTTCTCCAGTTGATTATATTATTATATATACTGTTACTATTTGTTACTATCCCACAGAAATATTGCAGTAAAGACAATTTCTGTGTTTTTATCATAACGTGTGTGTTTCTCATTGGTCCTTGCGCTTACACTATTTCCAGGTGTGCCAAAGTAACGGACTGAACAAACTTAAGTGGCTCCTTCGGGGGTAGCGCTACATGTGGGGGCTTGTCCGAGATAATATCGCTTCTCTGCAATCAACTTCTCAAGACAGCACCCCTAAAGTAACAAGATGGACCCCATTGCTGCGACACAGTGACGAGGAAGAAGGCACCAGCCCAGAGTCAAGCGTAGTGATTAAACTCCCTGGGGAGGCCTTGACTGAAGAGCAGAATGGTTAAGTAATACAGACATTGTCCTTCAACAAGAAAACATGGGTGGTCGATGTTAGACCTGAACATGAGGCCTCCTGCACACATGTGCTGCTGGAATGGAAGCAAGAGATTCCTGATCGTTTCCAAGGATCCAGTGTGCAGCTGGCCGACCAGGCTGAGTTTAGTCAAATCCAATTACACACACCAGACAGGGTCTGGAAAGATCCTAATGATCCTAAGCTCATCAAATTAGTGAGAGAGGAAGAAGCCATGCTAGAGAACAATCACAAGAGTCAGGGGTCTGAATCTGCTGTCTGAGTCAGAGTGGCCAGCACAGCTCATAGTGATCTGGAGATCGGGGTTCTGAAGACTCAGGTGTCACAGCTAATGGAGATGATAACCGGATCATTGGACATCAAGTCTGAGGTAGTCGCACTCAAAGTGTAGGTATCCTGGGTAATGGAGATGATCAACACGCTGACAGAAAAATTCACTGAGATGTCCGGTGAGAGGGACTGCAGGGCCTAATGCGCCTCCGGCTTTGTCTACAGCACCTGGCAAGAGGCCAATGAATTCACACATCTGTCTAAATTGTGGAGACGTAGGTCACTACCAGCAAGAATGTCCTAGTCTGCTGATAGAAGACTGGCATGGACCGTAGAGAAGTGACCCAAGGATGGAGAGAAGGCCTGAGACTTCAAGAAGAACCTTCACTGATTCTGCAAGAGAACAATGGAGAACACCTGCAGGCTGTTTCAGTGAGGAATGCCTATCAGCCTCCAAAACATCACCAGAAACAGCATTCTCGATGCTGGAAGACAAAGGAAGCATCAGAATAGTTCATCAGAGTAGTTCAATATCACCATACACTGTACTTCTCAGGGGGAGTGATCAGAGATTTTTTTTTTTTTACACTTTGATTGCTCTTACAATGATGATCAAAATCAAATCAAAATCAAAATATATTCATAACAGCTTTGTTGTCATTTGTCATTGAGATCGTGTGATTGCATAACGATCACGTGATCCCCTGCCCCCCCCCCCCCCCCCCCCCCCAAGGTGGTTGACTACTTGCAAACCAGCAGTTTTACTATTACTGCTCGCTGGTGACTTTGTTGTTCCTGAACATCCTGGTTGGACACAGCACAAGTTCTTCAGCAGTCAATGATTTTAGCTGTGAACCTGCTGATGGCTGTGGCCAATCACAGCACAGATCTGTGTGTGTTAGTTAACAAACTCAGATCTGGCTGGGCTTTTTGCCCTGACTTCACTTACCGTTCAGAACAGAAATCAGGAAGAAAAGCCAGCCTGTGAGTAAAATCAGCACATATACACTTGTTAGGCACAGAGTTAATCCATTGATTGCCCTAGTGATCACCCCGTCACCCAGCCATTGTTATTAATACAGTGACAGTGCACAGTATTATTACTGATCACTGTGTTAGTGTCTACAACGATGTCAGATAGTGTCAGATAGAGTCAGTTAGTGCCCTTCCCAGCCAGTCTCAGTTAGCGCCAGTCCCTGTATACTCACCACACTATCATAGTCACACTATAATGCCGTGTACACACAGCCGGACTTTTCGACAGCAAAGGTCAGACGGAACGAATGCGCCGGACAATTCGATCGTGTGTGGGCTTCATCGGACATTTGTTGTCGAAAAATCAGATGGACTTTAGATTTAGAACATGTTTCAAATTTTTCCTATGGACTCGAGTCTGGTTGAAAAATCCGTTCACCTGTATGCTAGTCCGAAGGATGAAAAACAATGCTAGGGCAGCTATTGGCTACTGGGTATGAACTTCCTTATTCTAGTCCGGTCGTACGTCATCACGTTCAAATCCGTTGTGTGTCCAAGTCCGTTCGTTCAGAACGTCTGTCGGGAAGACCGTCGGACCTAGTCTGCCAGAAAGTCCGGTGGTGTGTACGCGGCACAAGCCGCTGATCACTGGCATTACTAGTGTTGTGTCTGCCTGGGTCTGTATCTTGGTCATGGTCAGAACTATACTAGTGTCCCCAATAGTGTTCTCAAAAATGCAGTGTGTTAGCAAGATCTGCCCCAATCACTGGCACCGCTTGTGACATGTATTATAATAAATTTTTGCCTAAACTTATGAAGAAATTTATGAATATGTTTTATAACAGAAAGTAGAAAATATTTGTTTTTTCAAAATTTTTGGTCTTTTTTCGATTATATAATACAAAATAAAAAACCCAGTGCTGATCAAACCCCACCAAAAGAAAGCACTATTTGTGTGGAAAAAAGATATACAGCTGTGGCCAAAAGTTTTGAGAATGGCACAAATATAAATTGTTACAAGTCTGCTGTTTCAGGGTTTTTAGATCTTTTTGTCAGTTGTTACTATGAAGTTACTGAAGTATAATTACAAGCATTTCATAAGTGTCAAAGGGTTTCATTGATAATTACATGAAGTTTATACAAAGAGTCAATATTTTCAGTGTCAGACAGTTCTTTTACAAGACCTCTGCAATTCGTTTCTGGGCCACATCCTGAATGATGGCAGCCCATTCTTGCATGACCAATGCTTGGAGTTTGTCAGAATTTGTGGGTTTTCTTTGTTCACCCGCCTCTTGGGGATTGCCCACAAGTTCTCAATGGGATTAAAGCAGTTCTTCACCCTAAGGCCGCGTACACACGCGGGGACTGTTCGCTCAACTTTGTCCGCTGAACAGTGTTTCAGCGGACAGTCCGCTCGTGTGTGGGCTTTCAGCGGACAGTTTCAGCGAACAGTCTGCTGAACAAGGTTTTTCGGAATTTCCGAAAAACTGTCCGCTGAAACCTTGTTTCAGCGAACAGTCCCCTCGTGTGTAGGCTTGTTCGTCAAACAAAGTTCCGCGCATGCTCAGAAAGAATGGTTGCATTGCAGTGTATCGGACGTCGTTTTCTAGTCCCGTCATACGTGCCGTTCACGTCATCGCGCACGGTTTCAGCAAACTGTTCGTACGTCGTGTGTGGCCATGTCCGTCCATGCTAATTTTGAGCGGACTGTCCGCTGAAACTGTTTGACGAACAAAGTTGAGCGAACAGTCCCCGCGTGTGTACGCGGCCTAAAGGGGAAGTTCCGTTAATCTGATCCCTCCCCCCCTCCGGTACCACAATCGGCACCTTTCAGGGGGGAGGGGGGTGCAGTTACCTGGATAATCCAGGTATCTGCACCCACTTCCGGGCAGACCGCCGCAGACGCCCCGCCCCCGTTGTGTTCTGGGAAACACACAGTTCCCAGAGACACAGCGGGGGACTATAAGAGACGTGCATCGCGACTCACGCATGCGCAGTAGGGAACCGGGCAGTAAAGCTGTAATGCTTCACTTCCCGATTCCCTGACAGAGGATGGCGGCGGGGGCAGCAGCGAGACGAGCGATCACTCGTCATCTGCCGCCGACATCGCTGGACCCTGGGACAGGTAAGTGTGATTTTATTAAAAGTCATCAGCTGCAATATTAGTAGCTGCTGGCTTTTAATATTTTTTTTTTAGGTGCAGAACCGCTTTAAGGTCTGGGGAGTTTCCTGGCCATGGACCCACAATTTCAATGTTTTGTTCCCCAAGCCACTTAGTTCACACTTTTGCCTTATGGTAAGGTGCTCTATCATGCTGGAAAAGGCATTGTTCATCACCAAACTGTTCTTGGATGGTTGGGAGAAGTTTTTCTCGGAGGACGTTTTTGTATTGTTCTTTATTCATCACTGTGTTCATTGGAAAATTGTGAGTGAGCCCACTCCCTTGGCTGAGAAGCAACCCCAGACATGAATGGGCTCAGGAAAATGACTGTTGGCGTGACACAGGACTGATGGTAGTCACCTTTTCTTCTCTGAACATTTTTTTTCAGATACCCCAAACGATCGGAAAGGGGATTCATCAGAGAAAATTACTTTACCCCAGTCCTTAGCAGTCTAATCCCTGTACCTTTTGCTGAATATCAGTCTGTCCCTGATGTTTTTACTGGAGAGAAGTGGCTTCTTTGCCGCTCTTCTTGACACCAGAGTATCCTCCAAAAGTCTTTCCCTCTCTGTGCGTGCAAATACACTCATACCTGCCTGCTGCTATCCCTGAACAAGCTCTGTGCTGGTGGTACCCCGATCCTGCAGCTTAATCAGCTGTAGGAGAAGGTCCTGGCCTTTGATGGACTTTCTTGTGCACCCTGAAGCCTTCTTTACAACAGTTGAACCTCTCTCCTTAACCACTTTCAGACCGGACCATTTTGCTGGTAAATGACCAGAGGTCTTTTTACACTTTGGCACTGCGCTGCTTTAACTGGTAATTGCGCGGTCATGCAATGTTGTACCCAAACAAAATTTGCGTCCTTTTCTTCCCACAAATAGAGCTTTCTTTTGATGGTATTTGATTGCCTCTGCGATTTTTATTTTTTGCGATATAAACGTAAAAAGACCGCAAATTTTGAAAAAAAATGATATTTTCTACTTTTTGTTATTAGAAAAATCCAATAAACTCAATTTTAGTCATACATTTAGGCCAAAATGTATTCAGCCACATGTCTTTGGTAAAAAAAAAGTCAATAATTGTATATTTATTGGTTTGCGCAAAAGTTGTCACATCTACAAACTAAGGTACGTTTTCTGGAATTTACGCAGCTTTTAGTTTACGACTGCCTATCTCATTTCTTGAGGTGCTAAAATGGCAGGGCAGTACAAAACCCCCCCAAATGACCCCATTTTGGAAAGTAGACCCCCTAAGGAAATTGATAAGAGGCATGTTGAGCCCATTGAATATTTTATTTTTTTGCCTCAAGCGATTGAATAATGACAAAAAAAATTTTTTTTTTTTTTTTTTACACAAAGTTGTCACTAAATGATATATTGCTCACACATGCTATGGGCGTATGTGAAATGACACCCCAAAATAAATTCTGCTGCTTCTCCTGAGTACGGGGATACCACATATGTGGGACTTTTTGGGAGCCTAGCCGCGTACGGGGCCCCGAAAACCAAGCACCGCCTTCAGGCTTTCTAAGGGCGTAAATTTTTGAGTTCACTTCTCACTACCTATTACAGTTTTGAAGGCCATAAAATGCCAAGATGGCACAAAACCCCCACAAATGACCCCATTTTAGAAAGTAGACACCCCAAGCTATTTGCTGAGAGGCATGTTGAGTTCATGGAATATTTTATATTTTGCCACAAGTTGCGGGAAAATTACAAACTTTTTTTTTTTTTTTTTTTTTTCACAAAGTTGTCACTAAATGATATATTGCTCACACATGCCATGGGCATATGTGAAATGACACCCCAAAATAAATTCTGCTGCTTCTCCTGAGTACGGGGATACCACATATGTGGGACTTTTTGGGAGCTTAGCCGCGTACGGGGCCCCGAAAACCAAGCACCGCCTTCAGGCTTTCTAAGGGCGTAAATTTTTGAGTTCACTTCTCACTACCTATTACAGTTTTGAAGGCCATAAAATGCCAAGATGGCACAAAACCCCCACAAATGACCCCATTTTAGAAAGTAGACACCCCAAGCTATTTGCTGAGAGGCATGTTGAGTCCATGGAATATTTTATATTTTGCCACAAGTTGCGGGAAAATTACAAACTTTTTTTTTTTTTTTCACAAAGTTGTCACTAAATGATATATTGCTCACGCATGCCATGGGCATATGTGAAATGACACCCCAAAATAAATTCTGCTGCTTCTCCTGAGTACGGGGATACCACATATGTGGGACTTTTTGGGAGCCTAGCCGCGTACGGGGCCCCGAAAACCAAGCACCGCCTTCAGGCTTTCTAAGGGCGTTACAGTTTTGAAGGCCATAAAATGCCAAGATGGCACAAACCCCCCCCAAATGACCCCATTTTGGAAAGTAGACACCCCTAAATTTAGGGGTACACTAGTGAGACTAGGTAATAAATGGCGGGTGCCCTGAAACTATAAAAAAATAACTAACCAACCAGCGTCACCTGTAACAGTTATATGGTGATCACTGGTGAAAGGGTTAACTAGGGGGCAATCAGGGGGCTTTATGCGGTAGTATATGGGGGTCCCTGGCGCTATAAAAAGCTGCGGCGAACCTAAATACCTACCTGCCTAACTAGCGTCACCTGTGACACTAATACAGCGATCAGAAAAACGATCGCTTATTAGGCTGGGTTCACACTGGAGCGATGCGGGAACGCCACGAATGCGCGGCGGGTTCCCGCATCGCATGCCTCCCGGCGGCAGTTCACACTGCCCTATGCGAACTGCTGGGAGTGTCAGTGAAATGTTACTGACACCCCCAGATCAGTTCGCATATCGCAGTGCGATCTGCAAACTCGGATCGCATGGTGTGAACACCCATGCGATCCGATTCTGCTGCGGGCCAAAAAAAGGGTCCCGTGCGAATTTGCGGCGGGTGCGGCGGGTGTGGCGGGTGCGGCGGGTGCGGCGAATGGCTGAACTCGAATCGCACAGAGATCGGATGTGATTTGCACTGCAGTGCGGTGCGAATCACATCCGTTCTCAAACCGCTGCAATGTGAACCCAGCCTTAGTGACACTGGCGACGGGGGGTGATCACGGGGTTAAACCTTTATTGGGGGGGTTAGGGGGGTACCTTAGAACTAAAGGGGGCTAACCCTAACTGCCCTAACAGTTATTAGTCACAAATGACACCCGCCGGGTGATCAGGGGGTTAAACCTTTATTAGGTAATAAATGGCGGGTGCCCTGAAACTATAAAAAAAGAACTAACCAACCAGCGTCACCTGTAACAGTTATATGGTGATCACAGGTGAAAGGGTTAACTAGGGGGCAATCAGGGGGCTTTATGCGGTAGTATATGGGGGTCCCTGGCGCTATAAAAAGCTGCGGCGAACCTAAATACCTACCTGCCTAACTAGCGTCACCTGTGACACTAATACGGCGATCAGAAAAATGATCGCTTATTAGGCTGGGTTCACACTGGATGCGGAAACGCCGCGAATCCGCGGCGGGTTCCCGCATCGCATGCCTCCCGGCGGCAGTTCACACTGCCCTATGCGAACTGCTGGGAGTGTCAGTGAAATGTTACTGACACCCCCAGATCAGTTCGCATATCGCAGTGCGATCTGCAAACTCGGATCGCATGGTGTGAACACCCATGCGATCCGATTCTGCTGCGGGCCAAAAAAAGGGTCCCGTGCGAATTTGCGGCGGGTGCGGCGGGTGCGGCGAATGGCTGAACTCGAATCGCACAGAGATCGGATGTGATTTGCACTGCAGTGCGGTGCGAATCACATTCGTTCTCATAAACCGCTGCAATGTGAACCCAGCCTTGGTGACACTGGCGACGGGGGGTGATCACGGGGTTAAACCTTTATTGGGGGGGTTAGGGGGGTACATTAGAACTAAAGGGGGCTAACTCTAACTGCCCTAACAGTTATTACAGTCACAAATGACACCAATGCAAAAAAACAAAAAACAAAAAACAAAATGACATTGGTGTCACTGTGACTGGGGGGCAGGGGTAATTGGGGGGGTGATCGGGGGGTAAAGGGGGGGTGTGAGTGTGCCTGGCATGTTCTACTGTGTGTGTAGAGTGTTGGTGCAACTCACCGATCCGCTCTCCTCCGTGTCGGAACGAAAAATACCGACACGGAGGAGAGAATACATCACTTCCTCTCCTGTGTTTACATTACAGGAGAGGAAGTGATGTCACGGGGGATTTCCATTCGTCGAGAGCGATCGCGAGGGGGTGGCCATGAATGAATGGCCGTCCCCTCATCCCGGATCGCTCTCGAAGGAATGCCGACCGCCGCAGGCACCGGGGGGGGGGCCCGATCGGGCCCCCCACCCGCGGGCAGGCAGGGACTTATATATACGCCCATATGCCTGCCCGTGCCATTCTGCCGACGTATATCGTCGTGCGGCGGTCGGCAAGTGGTTAAAGTTAAAACAATGATGACTGCACATGTTTCCTTGCAGGTAACCATGGTTAACAAAGGAAGAAAAATTATTTCAAGCACCACCCTCATTTTAAAGCTTCCAATCTATTATTCTAACTTAATCAACATTACAGAGTGATTTCCAGCCTTGCCCTCATCGACACAGACACCTGTGTTAATGAGAGAATCACTGACATCAGCTGGTCTGAAATGCAGTGGAAATGTTTTTTTTTCATGTTCATTTTTCATGGCAAAATAGGGACTCACTCTTCATAACATTCTGGAGTATATGCAACATACTTTGTGAAAATTTATATTTATGTCATTCTCAAAACTTTTGGCCAGGGCTGTACATTTCATTTTTGGTACAGTATTGTATGACTGAGTAATTGCTAGTTAAAGTAGCACACTGCTGAATAGGAAAAATGGTCTGGTCATGAAGGGGGTAAAACTTTCTGGAGGTCAAGTGGTTAAAGTGCAAATACATAAGAATATAATATAAAATCCAAAGTACGGCTCATACTATGAAAACAGCTTCAGTTGCAATTTTTATGTTTTTATGTTTCAAGTGTGGGAGCTTTATAACTGTCAACCCCAACTACCCAATGTAAAACACATTTATTTTTAGCACAGCAATCCTGCTAATAAATGTTTTCCTGTCTAAAACAGTGACACATATCACATGAGAAATCTCCCCAATGGGGGCACAAAAAAATAATAAAAACCTGTCAAAGGTTCTAATCCTTTCATATTCTACTGGGCTAGTTGTGAGTATCTATAGAACAGGTAGAGAGGGTAAATCTCTGAAAGAGGGCCACAGACAGCAATAAAAACCCAACAAAAGTTCTAACTGCCACAAAACAAAAAAAAAAAATGAAAGTTTGGGAAAGGGTTGGTTTTATACAGAAACAGGTACTGTATGTAGTACTCTTAACAGAAAACTGAAGAACAAACTAAGATCTCTACAAATGTGGACAACTTGGTGACCAGTCGAGTTTTGTCTCTAATTCTCTAGAAAATTACATAATCTGATTGGTTGTGTTTGTGGAGATGTTTTATACAAAGTGCACTTTATTTTGTTACTCTGTTATAGTTGAAATCAATCCTTTCGAAAAGTACATGTTTAAATGCAGTTATTTTTTTCTGAAAACCGAGATGCATTGCAATATGTTTAAAGTAATAGCAAATTGTGTAAAGTGGTGAAGAATTTACTTCTGATCCCATTTTGGCACCCTTAGCACATGGACATCAAGCTACGTGCCCGAGGTCACACAAAACATTATCATAGACACTGCACACATGACTTTGTGATTCTACTTGTTGAGATGTAATCTAATTTTACCTTGAGCTGGGATATCCTGCTTCTTAGGCAAGTGTCTGACCTGCACCTCTTCAACATTATAATCTATTCCTGAATCTCCCTTCAGGGGGTTTGAGTTCCTGCACATCAAGTCTGTCTTTAAGCTGTCCGCGTATGAGTCCCGAGGTACTGGGGCAAATTAAAGGCATGTATGTTTGAGATTAAGGGTGTGATGAATATCAATTTTAGATTTTTGGCTAACGTATTAGCTGGGAAGGTATTTGGCTGAAGGACTATATTAGTGATATGAAGAATACAACATGCAAAGAAGTTTAAAAAGTGACAGCTTTCTTTTGTGAATGTCAGCAAAGTAGTTAATCTGTGCATGCTTCAAGCTTCAAAATTAGATTGTAAGCTCTTCCGGACAGAGATTCCTGCTTTTATGACCAGTGATTGGCAGCAATAATCAGCTGTCGTGTATTTCTTAAAGCGTAACTCCACTTCTGTTGAGAAGAAATGGGAGTGATTTCATTATTAACTGTCAGGATGCAGGGCACTAATGAAGAAATCTGCTAGGCCTGCATCCCCTTAGACATGTTCCTATTGAAAGTATCTCTCCAAAAATGACATTTTATTTGCAGAGGACGCCTGAAATCTGACTTGTATCTTAGGCAGACTTCTGGGAAAATTGGTGAGCCAATCACATAAGCAGGAAATGTATGTTTCTGGGGAGTGGTCAGTACACACTCTGTGTACAGAACAACTCCAGGTAGCCATATTGAAATGCATTCTCAGAAAATTACAGTCACTGCAGATTGAAAAGGAAAGGTAATCTGTAATAACATTCAGTTACAATATGATTAGTGCCGCAATTACATATATGTTCTATATAATTTTTTTCTTTATTTGCTATTTTTTGTGGTATTATCCTAAATTTTCACTATTGTACATTGTTTTGACTGTGTTTTTGTAAATGCTTTACTTATTGGGACAATATTGGAAATTAAAACACTGTAAGCATTAAGAAAGAATGGCTAGTATGAAGAGAGGGATGTATTTGTGTTGTTTGGATGAAATGCTTTGTAAGATTCAAATTACTGATGCTGTCTTTACCCCCACAGAAGAGATTTCTCTCTCTTCTTGTTCTGGATGTAGCTCCATGCCCTAGTTAGGCTAAATTTAGTTTTTGGCTCTGCTGTACTTAGGGGAGTGTTGATCTGTTTTTTTTTTTTTTTTGATCAGGTGGTCCGGTTTCTGTAAGCTTAGTGGTTGCGTAAGAGGGTGAACCACTGAAGTTTTGAATATTGATCTGCTCTCAGACAATTCCTGTGAGGGGCATCCAGAAGGTGACGGAGGGAGAAGATAAATGTTTGGGAGGCTTGCTCAGAGTTTTCTTGTGCTGGAGCTACTGCCCCTGGGATGTAGCTTGTATACTGGAGTTGCTGTTTGGGCCTCTCAGGGCCTGAAGCAGATCTGTTTCAGAGATATTTGCTGGAGGGTGTCAACTGCAGAGACTGATCTAAAGAAGTTAAATTTTTTTCTCACTGGAAAATGTTGCATGGAAGCTGGGTGGCAGACAGCTGTCCTTGAATTTTGTGAGTAGGACTTTGATTATGGACCCTAGGTATGCATGTACTTGGCAATGCAAGTGCCAAAGCTTGTATGAGGACAGTTCCCTTTTACCCCCAGCAAAGGCTATTACAAGAAGATTTTAACTTCCCCCAAATTTTTCCTGATGTTTTGGAGTATCCTGCACCTGGACCCCTCTCCTGTTCAAGTTTTCTGCATTAAATCCAATAAAAATGGCATTCCCTAGACTGAGCTTATGTTTGTCAGCATGCTTGGAACTGTGTCTGGCAACCTCAGGGGAGACCTGGGTCAATTTTTAATGGCCCCTGTGGGGGTGAATACTACATGTCTGATACCTGTCACCTGGACAGGATGCAAGGGAAAATCTCCCTCATGTGTGCACAGACAACAGTAAAATCCTGACAGAGCTGCTAAATCTATCCACTCTCTTCTCGAAAATGTGTTTTTATTGCTGTCTACACTGGGGAGTTTCCAATAACTTCCTGTTCTGTGTGCAACCCATCTAATAAACATGATCTACTGAAAAATAACACAAAATTGATACAGACCGCAATAAGAGTTAGAACCATTTCACACGCTAACCAATATTTTTAAAAATGGCTGCAGATGGGCTTTAAAGGAACCAGAATCAAGCCTACTTTAAAGCACAGCAGAGCTTTCTAAAAGCATAAGGTAAGAATTTATAAAAGGTGTCATAAACACTCTTTAGAATTCTGTTGGTCAAAGCACTGAAATTGTCAATGCTTGAAGCTGATTCAAGTGCCTGTCAGAGACAGATACAAGAATCAGCTGGTGTCAAGCACTAATGTCAGACCATGGACATATTTTCATTCTTGGATAAACGACAAATTAATCTGGAGGAAATTTTTAGTACCACCATCCCTAGCAAAAAAAGCAACGACCTGGAGAGCCTAATGAGGAGATTGGGCCATGCTATGGAGAAGAAAGTCAATCTATGGTGGGATATAGTAACTTTTGAACAATACATGAAAGATAGTATTGTCCCGAGAAGACATAGATGGGACATAACCCCTAATGATGGACTCATGGATCAGGAATCCATCAATGAATGGTTCAAGTTCTTCAATGAGAAAGGCTTAGAATTACTTGCCTTCCTATTAGAAAGAAAAAAGAAGAAATTGAGACTAATAGAGGAATTGATCTCTCAGATTAAAAGGGACCTGGAACCCTGGAAGGATAAGGCTGAATTCCTTACTCTCACATCACAATTGAACAAGGATCTCACTAAAAGGGATAAAGAAGTCCAACAGAAAAAAAGTAGAAAATACATCAGGGACATAAATGATTTTAAAACGGATCATACTTTTAAATGGCAGAACCAGCATAACCAAGCAGACCCAATATCTACGTACTCAACACCAGAGAAAACAGTGAGAGTTAACCCCCCCAAACCAAGCAGAAATGACACACAACATCTACCTCAAGATGACCATCAAAATCACAGAGGGGAACCACAGAACATCAAAGATATGATGAAAGACATATTACTTATCAACAATATACACCGTATAATAACGAAAGAAGATACCAACAGGAATGGACCCCAAGAAATGGCTGGAAAAAGCCATTTTGGAAAAACTTTAGGAAGAATAATTATAAACAAAAACCTGTATAGGAACAGAGGCCCCCATACGAACAGAGAGATGAAAGAAGATACCCACAAACGTACAGGGGGACACCCTATCACAACAGGGATCGCCCACAAGATACAAATAGACTAAGAGTGAGAAGCCCAGAATATCAACACCAATATGATAGAAGAGATGGAGATGGCAGAGGACCACAAACACAAGGGCTGTACAGACCATATGAGAGGAGCCCAACCCGAACGCACAATTATGAGAGAAGAGATGGAGACAACAGAGGTCCACAACCACATAGTTCATATAGACCGCACGAGAGGAGTCCAATCCGAACCTATAACTATTATACGCCCCTATTAAACAGACCAGAGGAAGATAGACCCGACAGACGACAACACTCAGACACAGAACATGACAGGTCTTTTTTGGAACGGGGCAGGGAAAACCACCCGGTAAGAAATGCCGAAGAAATGAGATACGTAAGACGCACCCCAGAAAGAAGAGAGGACGAAGAGGAGGGAAGAGAGTACAAAAGAAAAAGAGAGTGAAAGGAGGAGGCATTTTTAATCTTAGTGGGAAACAACTTACACATGAGGAAATTGGTACATTAGACAAGGGTCTCAAATATGCCCCCATAAAAAATTTAGATAAATTTCAGACATATGTAGGCATTCAGAAGTATATAAGGAAACTCAACATCAAGAAATACATTGCCAGTAACCCTTGCAAAACCAAAATATCCCACACCAATGACAATACCCTACATAGTACCTTGAGGAATAAATCTACCTTCAATCCACCAGCAAAAGATAATAAACACATCGATGTGTTTAAGAGAATTGTAACAGACGAATTAAAGTCTCTAAAAATCAGAAAGAAAGAAGACCCCAAACACATCAAGAGTGGAATTCGGAAATTAACAAAAAGAAAAGACCTGGTAATCCGACCAGCGGATAAAGGGGGAGGAATTGTGATCCTCTCCAAGGAACAATATAATTTAAGTATGGAAAAATTATTAGAAGATGAAAACACATACACACGTCTACCAAGTAACCCTATGTTCAGATGCAGAAAGGCACTAGAACAAGTAGTCCACTTGGGTCTTAAAAGGGAAATCTTGACTAAGAAAGAAGCAAAATATCTCATACCGGAATCGTGTCGTACTCCCATTATATATACAGTCCCGAAAATACATAAAGACCAGAGTAATCCCCCACCAAGACCAATAGTCAATGGGATAGATTCATTAACATCACGCATGGGACAATACATCGACTTTTATTTACAACCCGCAGTCCAGAAGACACAAGCATATTTAAGGGACACTAAACAAATTCTACAAATACTAGACAATCTCCCTGTCAATGAAGAACCGTGGCTTTTGGCCACAGCAGATGTAGCTTCTTTATACACAGTAATTTTACATCACCAGGCATGTGAGGCAGTAAAATGGGGACTGAGGAAATATACAACCTTACCATGCAGTCAGAGGAAATATATAATAAAATGCCTGGATTTTACTTTGAAAAATAGCTATTTTTGGTACAACCGCAATTACTTTTTCCAAAAAACAGGGGTGGCTATGGGAGCCAAATTTGCCCCGAGTGTGGCGGGCCTATTTATGGCGCAATGGGAAGAAGAAGAGGCACTAAAAAACATCCCAGAAGACTTACATCTATACAAGAGGTATATTGATGACATAATAATAATATGGAAGGGTAAGAAGGAATCACTCATCAACTTCCTAATAGGCCTGAATACCAATAACAGAAATATCCAATTAACATGGGAGATCAGCGATAAGAATATCAAATTTCTAGATATAGAAATTATACAGAAGGACAACAAAATTTCCTCCCAAACACACTTTAAAGAGGTAGACAGGAACAGCTACCTTCCAATAGGAAGTTGCCATCATAACAACTGGCTGTTCAATATACCCAAAGGACAATTAATGCGAATAAAGCGGAACTGCACTGACGATCAAATTTTCAAAGTACAAGCAGAAACCCTGAGAGATAAATTCTTGGAAAAAGGATATGACAATAAATTTATCAATAAAAAGATCATGGAAGTTGCGGAGATAGACCGAAAAACACTACTAGAAGATAAACCGAAATATATACCTAAAGACGATGTAGTACCAATTATCCTCGACTATAGTTCCCAATTTAAAGAAGTGGAGAAAATCATCAGACGAAATTGGAATATCTTACTAGCAGACCAACAGCTACAACAGATACTCCCTTCAAAACCCAAATTTATATATAGGCGGGCTCCGACTATTCGAGACAAGCTAGTAAAAAATGTCCCGGATCCCCCTAAAAATAACTTTTCATTCTTTACTGGAAAAGGTTTCTTTCCTTGTAGAAGATGTTATGCTTGTTTAAAAATGGGATGCCAGAATAAGAAACGAAAGGAGTTCACATCTACAACTACTGGAAACACATATGAGATAAGAGATTTTATAAGTTGCAACACTGAGGGAGCGGTCTACGCACTGGAGTGCAATTGCGGCCTCCAGTACATGGGCCGCACAAAAAGACCCCTTAGAGTTCGTCTGAAGGAACATGTAAAGAACATCTCAAAAGGCTTCGACAAGCACAGTGTATCCAGGCACTTTGCTGCTGTCCACAACAAAGACCCATCCCAACTAAAATTTTGGGGCATAGAACCTTACACCAAACATTGGCGCGGAGGACACAAAGTCAGAACATTAAGCCAATTGGAATCGAAGTGGATTTTCACCTTAGACACTTTTGCCCCTCAAGGGTTAAATATAGAGTTTGACCTGAAGTGTTTCATCAGCGATTTTTAATACATACATGTTTTTTCATTAGACTCCTCCCACTAAATTTTAATCATTTTTGCCTCTTATGAGTGCTTTATCTAACCTTTAAAGTCATTATATATTTTTTACATTTTTATATTTATTAATATTTTTAATAATTAATTCGGATAAACCTCTCCTCCTTTAATTATGTGTACACCGAAGTACAAACACATTTACACTCTCTCCCCCTAACATAACCGACAGATTTTATATTTATATAAGTGCACATTGACGTAAATGTATTTATACTCTCCTCTCTCAATTCACTTTGGCGCGTTATATTATTCCTATGCTCTATTTTACATACACAAATCTAGTTTTTATCTAATATAGCTTCTATATTTTAATATATTTCTAATTTTTAGGCACGCACATCGATACAAATATACTTTTTCCTCTCTCATTATATTTTATAGTTTTTATATATACCTTGGTGCAGCATACTATTTTTTTTATATTTTTTATTTCCACATATTTAAAAGGGTATTTTTATATAATATTGTATTTCACTGCACTTTATATGAGCCCAGCGATATATTTCAAGGTGCTGAGTAGTCCCCTGGTGTCACTCTCCCTCTAACCTGAGCTTGGTGTAATTTAGCTTGATATACCTTCAATTCAATGAATGCTGGTATATTTCCGGCGACATACCTTACCAAAAATGTCCGCCATGGAACTTCCTGTTCCGGTCTACAAGAAAATGGGCACCGTAAGTACGAACGATCAGCATAAAAACACAACTCCTTTCTCTCTATTCATTTCCCTGAAGAAGTCACGTGACGGTGACGAATGCGCAAGGAAGGAAGTGAGAGAGACACTAGGAAGGACATTGGAACGCACCGTTCGTTACTCTGCTTGTTGCTCTATTACTGCAGTTTTTATTCACTCAGAATGTGAGTACCCTGTCACTATACTTAAATAAAATTCAATTGGTTGAAACTACTACACTATGGGACATTATCTCTTTATCTTGTGAGGCATACCTATCCCAGGAACAGGAGCCAGTTACCCATCTATACTATTAAGGCTGTAACCTCACAGCCGTGAGGCATACCTATCCCAGGAACAGGAGCCAGTTACCCACCTATACTATTAAGGCTGTAACCTCACAGCCGTGAGGTAAGGGCACATCTGTCCACGTATTGGATAAATAGGAGGATTAAGTCACAGCACATGTATGCCTGCATGGATCACTGAAGTTCAAAGCTAGTGCTTCCCCTTAGAACACAGCACGTCCACAGGACTGAATATCCCAGACTGATTACCAGCACCTTATTTTTATGTGTTTATCATTTCACCTGTGTTGTAACGTTTTTTTTGCTGCTAGCACTATTTGCACTTTATAAACACCGCATGGAACATGCATTTTGTTATATTGGATTGATTGTTATCTGTATTTTTTTCACTTGGCACTTTATAAACACCGCATGGAACATGCATTTTGTTATATTGGATTGATTGATATCTGTGTTTTTTCCACTTGGCATGTCACATGGGATTGTGCTTATGTGATTATTCTCACTGTACACTTTTAGTCATATATTTTGGACTATCACCTTAAGTTATATACTCATTTATTGTCAGCATATTTTATTGCAGTTTTGCACAGCACCCACGATTTATATGTCTATTGTTTCAGGCATTCATCCATTACTGTGAGTTTTTATTTGTATGGCACTCTATCAGAATCTATATTTGATTGCCACTCTCTAACATTTATTTTAGTTTAGCACGTACCGAACAAGGATTTGTGCACACCCAGACACATATAATTTTACACTAGCACTTTTTGACCTTTACCCCTTTATCCTTTACCTGCATACTCATCTGTTCCCCTTCCCCCTCCCTGCCCTTTCTTCCCCTTCCCCTTTTTCTTTTCTCCTTCCCTCTCTTTCTCCCCCCTTTCCCCCCCGCCCTCCCTCTCCCCTCACCTCCCCTCCTTTCTTGTATTCCCCCATTTGCGCAACACTAAAACCACTTAATCACTAATGTCAGAGTATTCATACTGGATACTCTTTCCTCAATGCAAACTCTACCCTCTCAAGCCACTGCACCCTTCACACTGACAGGGCTGAAGAGTTTTGTATTAGGGGTGGGCGAAGTCTGATGGGAAAACATCAGAAAATATATAACAACAATATTGCGCAAATAGAAAAAAATAGAAGATAAAAATGTTGAAAAGGTGATGAGAAAAAGGAAAAAAAAATAATTAATAAGCAATCAGCTGCTAACACGCTAAAATTAGGGACCCTTTTAGCTAAAAGACATATCAAAAGTATAGTGTAAGCGCTCTACTTATATATACCTTAAGGTGATCCAAAATGGTATGTGTCCACGTGTACCACCACATGTGAAATTACCCCAAAGAAACGGGGATGGTGCTACATGGTATCAAAACTTGAATGTACATATAAAATAACATCCAAATATGTGTATAAACAAAAATACTATATGAATGATTGTCCCAATGATAGGACAACCAGAAATTATAAATAAATAATCACAGTGATAAAGTCCATAAATGTACATATAGTCCAAATGAACGTGTAAGATGTTGATCCGAATATGTTGTGGTAACAACCAAAATTCTGTGATATTGTGATCGAAGAAAATAATATTTCACCCTGTGACGATCCCACCACCTTATAGGGCACGAGCTTACCAGATCAATATGACCCTAGTAGACATACGCCTCAGGGGTCAATCAAAGCTTGTGATCTCAGCCAGTATAATGGACATATCAGTCATGGCATTTACGATTCCAACAAACGATTAGATGAAGTCACAGTTCTTCAAGTACAAGTCCGACAACAACTCAGGCATGGAAGATGAAGAAATAAAGCCAACATGGCATAATAACGTTTTTTTTTAAAACTCTTTAATAAAAAAATATAGCTAAAACTCACATTTCCAAGATGAATAATACAGCATATCAGAGAGAAAAAGGTGGCAGTAGCGAAGTCCTCCCGACGAGTTTCAACCCACCGGTCATCATCTGGGGTGGACATCAGGTCTGCTCGGCTTTTAGATAAAAAATTTCAAATCCACCCACTGCCAGTTAAAAGTAAGTCAAACCTAATGGGGAACTAGTCCCCTAGTTTCTCATAAAGCCCCACCCGATGACATAAGTCCTTTCCCAATTTAGGAATTGCCATATTTGGGCAATGACATCACCACGACTCGGCCAGTTTGTTTACATTTAGCTTTCAGCCAGGGAATCTTCCAACCAACAGCTGAATGGGAAAATACAGGGCATGTGCTGAATGTGGTCACATGTGCGACGACTTCACAGCACTGTTGTACCGTTATATGCCAGCTCAGAACGGCCATAGCAACAGGTGGTGGTAGTTGGTAGTTGGAACTACCTGAGTTTGTTAACAAAACTGATGGAAAAGCTTTCTGAAATTGGGGACAGGTAGTTCTAAAGGATTTATAGTCAGAAAAGTGCTGTTAATAACCTTACATTGAATTATTTCCATCACAGCCAAAAAAAAAAAAGAAGTTTTTACAGGGCTCACTTACACCAGATGCAGTTGAATGGATTTTTAAATGCAGTACAAAGGCATATTCAAGAAAAATTACTTAATACCAACAGTGCATCCAGAGCAACTGATGTACAGCACAGACACAACTATAATTATTATAGAGCCATTTATTTCAAACTATGTGCAGCTTCTTTTCAGACTAGGTGGCAATCATCAATGGCATGTGGGAAAACCATGGTGTTTATGGAGAAACAAAAGGTATAACTAGGTACATTGTGGTTGTACTTTTTTGATGATCTTGAAGAGTGTATAATCCCTCACAATGAAATTATCTTATCTGATCCCTTTTGGTCTTCTAAATGTACCAATGAAGGTTTTTTTTTATATTTGTTCGATAAGTGCAAAAAAAGGACCCGTTGATTTAGCTTTTCAGATAACTTACTGAGCTTTTTGCTTGTGCATAAGGAGGGGTTATAGGGATAAGGCTTACAAAGTCTCTGTTGTGCTTTGCAATAGACGTGCAGATCGGAAAAATCTGTTTCGCTTTGTATGTATTCTTTATGTTACTAATATGATTTTGTTTCAGAATTTGTTTAGTGTCCTTTCATAATTTGTTCATTTTTGTTTTGTTATTGTTAAATTTTATTTCAGTTATGGTTAAATTTAGTTTATTAATTCTCAAACAAATTCCACATTTTTGGGAGGACTTGAATTCGGATCGGTTGAAAAATGATCGACCAATTTGAATTCTGTGTGAAGAATAGCTGGTTATTAAGCAGCGGACCGGGAAGCTGGCCGCCACGTCCCTAACAACTGATGACTCATCAGCTGTCAGGGGGCTTTCCCACTGATGGCTGAAATGTAAACAAAACAATGCCGGCAATAGAAAATTCTGAAAAAACCCAGCATGCCCCCCTCCTCCCAATCCATACCAGGCCCTTCAGTTCTGGTATGGATTCTAAGGGGAACCCCACACCATAATAATAAAAAAAAATCTATACCAAACCCTTATACAAGCATGCAGCCCGGGAGGCCAGGAGAGGCGCCCCCCCTTCTGAGCCATACCAGGCCACATGCCCCCAACATGGGGGGTGCTTTGGGGCAGGGGGTACCCCAAAGCACCTTGTATCCATGTTGATGGGGACAAGCGTCTCTTCCCCACAACCCTGGGCTGTGGTTATGGCCTGCAGGCGAGGGACTTAATGGAATCTGGAAGCAGGAATCTGGAAGCAGGAATCTGGAAGCCTCTTTTACAATGGGGCCCCTAGATCCCCCCCCCCCATATGAATGAGCATGTGATATATAGTACCCCTACCCATTCACCAAAAATGTGTAAAAAGTGAATAAAGACAGTAAATGAGTTTTTAAAAATTCCTTTATTAAAAAATAAAAATGTCCTGCCGCCCGCCGCTCTGCTGAACTGGAAAAAAGGAAAAAAAAACCTCCAGCTTCTTTGTACGCTCCCTGCGGACTGCCTGATTCTCCATCTGACATTTCTTAAATAGGTAAAGGGCGGAGTCACCTGATGACATCAGTGGGTGACCCCGCACCATTATGCCATGACCAACAGGGGCATGTTGGGTCAATGAAGTCACAAGGGCACCAGCTCACCAGGTAGCATCACCAGGTGGCCCTGCCCCCTACCTATCATGGTCAGCGTTCATTGCAGATGGAGCTTTTTTTTCTGGTCTGGTGGTGCAACGAGTGTTGTGACTGACGATGGATCTACATTGGGGGACATTATTTTTTTATTCTTATTCTTGTCAAAAATCGTCAACTGTTTTTCTTTATTTTTGACACTTTTTTGGTGAATGAGTAGGGGTACAATGTACCCCATACTCATTCACAAAGGTCCTAGTATGGACTGAGGGGACCTCACACTGTCTTTTCCTTTTTTTTAAATAGCTGGACCGGCAAATGCAACCAAAATGTAACCCTAATCCACACTGGTGCAATTTGATGCATTTGTGGCGCTGCACCGATCTCAAAAAGTAGCTTCTGTACTACTTTTTTGCAATTTCACCTTGCGATTTCCATTGACATCTGTGCAGAAACCCACACAGATGTCTGTGAAATCACCGCTGAAATCGGGGCTGACATACGGGAGTGAAATCGTGCGAGTTCAGCTGAACTCCCACGGCTTTATTCCCGCAGCTCAATGTGAATCTGGGCTTAAATGTGATTTTTTTTTTCTTTAGAAATGTCATTTTTGCTGCAGCATGTTCTATACATGCTACAGATGCGCCACTTTACATAGTTACATATTAGGTGAGGTCGAAAAAAGACACAAGTCCAACCTATGTGTGTGATTATATGTCAGTATTACCTTGTATATCCCTGTATGTTGTGGTTGTTCAGGTGTTTATCTAATAGTTTCTTGAAACTATCGATGATCCCCGCTGAGACCACCGCCTGTGAAAGGGAATTCCACATCCTTGCCGCTCTTATAGTAAAGAACCCTCTACGTAGTTTAAGGTTAAACCTCTTTTCTTCTAATTTTACATGCAGACTAAAAGGACCCCCCAGGCACTATATTTGAAAGGATTTTTTCACTTTTATTGTTTAACTTTAAAGCGGAGGTCCACCCTAAAATGGACCTTCTGCTCATCGGAATCCTCCCCCCCTCCAGCGCCACAATTGGCACCTTTCAGGGGGGAGGGGGGTGCAGTTACCTGGATAATCCAGGTAACTGCACCCACTTCCGGGATAGCTCTCTGCGGAAAGGGGCGTAGATTACGCCCCCTTCCGCAAGTGCCCCGCTGCCTGCTGGGAAACACACAGATCCCAGAGGCAGCGGGGACCGTCCTTATTGCGCAGCGCGATTTGCGCATGCGCAGTAGGGAACCGGGAAATGAAGCCGAAAGGCTCCATTTCCTGATTCCCATACCCAAGATGGCGGCGGCAGCACCCGAGTACCGATCTAGAGATCGGCTTCGGGTGCCGACATCGCGGGCGCGCTGGACAGGTAAGTGTCACTATTTTAAAAGTCAGCAGCTGCAGTATTTGTAGCTGCTGGCTTTAAAAAAAAAAAAAAAACGCGGAGTCCCGGCGGACTCCCGCTTTAAGTGGGGTTCAGGCAGGAGGAAGCAGTCTGTGGGGAGCATGCGACGAAGCAAGAGTTTTTTTTTCCTGGTTCGGCTGTGCAATGGGCAGTGTGGGATGAATCTACATAATTTTATTTAAAAAAAAATAATTGTCAAAAACTCGTCTGTCTTTATTCAATTTTTACAATTTTTGGTGAATGGGTAGGGGTACTATGTTCCCCTACTCATTCACATGGGGGCCAGGATCTGAGGGCCCCCCTGTTAAAGGGGGCTTCCAGATTCTGATAAGACCCCCACTGGCAAACTCCCACAACCACAGCCCAGGATTGTGGGGTAGACACTCTTTCCCCTATCAACATGGGGACAAGGTGCTTTGGGGTGCCCCCTGCCCCAAAGTACCCCCTCATGTTGAGGGCATGTGGACTGGTATCGCCCAGGAGGGGGGGTGCTTACTCACCCCCCCCTTTCCTGGCCTGTCGGGTTGCATGTTGCATGCTTGGAAAAGGGTCTGGTATAGATTTTTAAAAAAGCTATTCTTCACACAGAATTCAAATTGGTAGATCATTTTTCAACCGATCCGAATTTGAATTGTGTCAAAAATTTGGAATTCGTTAGAGAATTAATAAACAAAACAAAATTTAACCAAAACTGAAATTAAATTGAACAAAAACAAAACAAAATAAACTAATTAGGAAATGACAATAAACAAATTATGAAACAAAATTATGAAAGCCCCATACACACTAAAAGATTTTCTGCTGATTTTTTCCTTCAGATTTACCAAAACCATTTGGTGCAAGGGCCTGCCTGATTGCATACAAATTGAAACTCCTAAGGTTTGACCTCATGTTATATGGTTTAGGTAAATCTGAAGGAAAAACTCAGCAGAAAAACTGATAGTGTGTATGGGGCTTCATGCACAAGCAGAAAGCTCAGTAAGTAATCAGCTGAAAATCATTTTTCGACCAATCCAAATTCTAATCATTCTGACAATTTGGAATTCTTTGGAAACAAATAAACAAAACAAATTTAAAAGAATTTCAACAAAATTCAATACTATTTGTTTCTATTACATCTGAATCTCCACTAACCAAAAATCTGTCTGAATGTGTATTTGGACGGAAACTAATTGCACTTGTCTCATTTGCAATGGCCCCAGTTCAAAAGCTCCTACATGGGGTAGACCAGGAAGGGAGGCACATGGAAATGGAATAGGAATTGGAACAACATGAGATGTTTGACTTTTTGAAGCTGCAGCTGTCAGCTGGCCTTTGCTAACTTATTTTTTTCCATTCTGGCTAAGAACCAATGCTAATACCCAGGGCCAAGGGACAGTACTTTCACAAATATAAGGTGGCCAGGAAAGAGTCATCACCTACACTAGTTGAAGTCTACATATGATCAAGTAACCCTGAAAACTACAGATCCTTCAACCATGAGTTGTTGGTCTTGGTCTGTGCAGTCACCGAAAACTTATGTTAAATACCTGACAGGTGCCAAGTTTAAGGTCTAGATGGATAACAATCCATTAATGCATCTCCTAACAGCGGAACTTTCTCTGGAAAAACAATAGGCAGCTCATCTGGTGAATTTTGAATTCTTCTTATATTATCGCCTTATTATCACCAGGAGGAACAAGGTGACAGCCACTAACCAACACTGAGATGTGAATGAATAAGTCTGATGCTACCTCGTCTAGATGGCTTCAATCCATGACTTAGGTATCATGTCAACCAATGGGTACTGTGTACTTTGTAAGGCTGGGTTCACATTGCAGCGATGCGGGAACGCCGCGAATCCGCGGCGGGTTCCCGCATCGCATGCCTCCCGGCGGCAGTTCACATTGCCCTATGCGAACTGCTGGGAGTGTCAGTGAAATGTTAATGACACCCCCAGATCAGTTCGCATATCGCAGTGCGATCTGCAAACTCGGACAGGAATCGGATCGCATGGTGTGAACACCCATGCGATCCGATTCTGCTGCGGACCAAAAAAAGGATCCTGTGCGAGTTTGGGGTGGGTGCGATGCGAATTCAGCCATACTATCTGTATGGCTGAACTCGCATCGCACAGAGATCGGATGTGATTTGCACTGCAGTGCGGTGCGAATCACATCCGGTTCTCGTAGCCGCAGCAGTGTGAACCGAGCCTAATACTGGATACTGTTATTCTTTATTTTTTTCCTTTTGTTCTTTTTTGTTATATATACTCCGAGTGAGCGAGGGGTTGGTGGGTTGGGGGGGTTTGTTGAAGGGGGGGTGGTCTGTGGTGTTTTCTTTTTTTTCAGTTTTTTTTGGTTTGGTGTGTTTTTGTCTCTATGGTTTGTTTGTACTGTTTTAATGTTGTTTCTATATAAAATAATAAAAAGGATTTGATTAAAAAAAAGAGATGTGAATGAAGAAGGTGAAAAGAAATCCCTGACTTGACTGAAGGAAGGCCTAAGAGTAGATCTCAGGTGAGTCTCATACATCTGCTAGATTAGTATAACTGGGCAGAGGCACCAAGAAAGGATCCAGTGGTTTCCCCTTAATAAAGGCAATATGGTTATAGTGGTGACCCAGTCCTAGAGAATGATTGCAGTTACTATGAGTTACAACAAACTGCTGAGTGAAATCCCATCTTGCCTTGAGGGAGAATCTCTGTCCTGAGTGACGACACTGCAAATTTTATTATCATTGCCACTTTTCCACTTAGTGAAGGAATTTTACCGCCTACAAAAACCTTCAACTCATTAATAGCCACAACAGGTATTGCAATACTCAGCAGAAAGGTTTCTCATTTGTTTCTCTGCAGACTTCATCAAAGTCTTTAGCACCATCCCACAGGAATGTATTCATGTACTACAGGACCATATTGCTCTGGTGACGAATTGAGCTGAACCCAAAAAATCACCTGCAAATTTACTCCTGTTCATTGAATGGTACTGTTTAATTATGAGATATTATGAATGGCATACTAATAAGAATTACTTAATAGATACCAATTTGTTTGTGTTTTATACTGATATCAAAGAAGACCATGGGAGAGATTTACTAAAACTGGAGAGTGTAAAATCAGCTTCCAGGTTTTATTTTCAAAGCTTAATTGAACAAGCTGAAGTTAGAATCTGATTGACTATCATGCACGGCTGCACTAGATTCTCACCTCCTTGTGTAGGCTATTGTTCCGAAAAATAATAGTAAAGCTTTAGACAGTTTTCATCTGGTTTCTGTAGTTACATAGTTACTTAGTTGGTAAGGTTGAAAAAAGACAGTCCAAACAGTGTGTGTGCGCTTTTATGTCAATATTACATTGTATATCCCTGTATGTTGTGGTCGTTTAGGTACCTATCTAATAGTTTTTTGAAATTATCTATGCTCCCTGCTGAAACCACAGCTTGTGAAAGATAATTCCATATTCTTACCGTTCTTACCATAAAGAACCCTCTACGCTGTTTCCGGTTAAATCTCTTTTCCTCTAATGTTAGTGAATGGCCATGAAACTTTTTAAATGCCCTTTCGCTGAAAAGTTTTATCCCTATTGTGGGGTCACCAGTATGGTATTTGTATTTTTTAATCATATCCCCTCTCAATGTCTCTTCTCCAGAGAGAATAAGTTCAGTGCTCGTAACCTTTCCTCATAACTAATATCCTCCAGGCCCTTTATCAGCTTTGTTGCCCTCCTCTGTACTCTCTCCATTTCCAGCACATCCTTCCTGAGGACTGGGGCCCAGAACTGGATGGCATACTCCATGTGTGGCTGGACCAGAGTCTTGTAGAGTGGGAGAATTATCGTTTTATCTCTAGAGTTAATTACCTTTTTAATGCATGCCAATATTCTATTGACTTTGCTTGCAGCAGCTTGGCATTGCATGCCCTTGCTGAGCCTGCCATCTACTAGGACCCCCAGGTCCTTTTCCGTCCTAGATTCCCCCAGAGGTTCTCATTATTCATTATTGTACATTTTGTTATTGTACATTTTTCCACATTAAACCTCATTTGCCATGTAGTTGCCCACCCCATTAATTTGTTCAGATCTTCTTGCAAGGTGTCCACATCCTGCGGAGAAGCTATTGCCCTCCTTAGCTTAGAATCATCCGCAGATACAGAGATTGAGCTGTTTATCCCATCCTCCAGGTAATTTATGAATACATTAAATAGTTTTGGTTCCAGGACCCCTGAGGGACCCCACTTCCCACATTGGACCATTCCGAGTACTCCCCATTTATCAACTACCCTCTGAACTCACCCTTGTAGCCAGTTTTCAATCCAGGTACTCACCCTGTGATCCATGCCAACAGACCTTAGCTTGTATAGTAAATTTTGGTGGGGAACTGTATCAAATGTCTTTGCAAAATCCATATGCACTATGTTTATGGGCCTTCCTTCATCCAGATGGAAACTCACCTCCTCATAGAAGGTTAGTAGATTTGTTTGGCAAGAACGATTTTTCATGAATCCATGCTGATTACTGCTAATGATTAGGGATGGGCGAACGGTTCGGCTCAAGCATAAGTTCGGGCTGAACTTTGGTTGTTCGGATGTTCTGCAGAACACCGAACAATATGCAGTGTTTGGGGTAAATTTGAAAGCCGCTGGAACACGCTAAAGTCTAAACTGAAATTTTTTTAAAGGCTTATATGCAAGTTATTGTCACAAAAAGTGTTTGAGGACCTGGGTCTTGCCCCAGGAGACATGTATCAATGCAAAAAAAAGTTTTAAAAACAGCCGTTTTTTCGGGAGCAATGATTTTAATAATGCTTAAAGTGAAATAATAAAAATGAAATATTCCTATAAATTTCTTACCTGTGGGGTGTCTGTAGTATGCCTGTAAAGTGGCACAATTTTCCCGTGTTTAGAACAGTCCCTGCACAAAATACATTTCTAAAGGAAAAAAGTCATTTAAAAGTACTCGCGGCTATAATGAATTGTCGTTCCCGGGAATACAGATAAAAGTCATTGAAAAAAATGGCATGGGATTCCCCCAGTCCATTACCAGGCCCTTTGGGTCTGGTATGAATATTAAGGGGAACCCCAAACCAAAATTTAAAAAAAATTGCGTGAGGGTCCCCCCAAATTCCATACCAGGCCCATCGGGTCTGGTATGGATATTAAGGGGAACCCTGTGCCAATTTAAAAAAAAATGGCATGGGGCCCCCCCAAAAATCCATACCAGACCCTTATCCGAGCACGCAACCTGGCAGGCCGCAGAAAAAGAGGGGGGCGGGAGAGCGCCCCCTCCTGAACTGTACCAGGCCACATGCCCTCAACATGGGGAGGGTGCTTTGGGGTAGCCCCCCAAAGCAGCTTGTCCCCATGTTGATGGGGACAAGGGTCTCATCCCCACAACCATGTGCCATGAGCCATTGTTGAAAAAAACTTATAGGTTGTTCCGCAGCTATCGATTTTGCCACACCTCAAATGTTTCTCTATTCAGAGAACAGGCAAACAGCCAATGTTCGAGTCAAACTCATGTTTGACCCAAACATAAAGCCCATCCCTAGTGTTTACACACACAAAACCCAGTGCTGGCTCTCGTGCATGCGATCACGGGTGGCTGGCAGTGATCGCACTGCCGGCCACATGCGCATCGCATCCCCCACTCTTAAAGGGAACCCCATACTCATACAGGTTTCATGCAGTGGTGCCATTGTGCTGCAGTAAAAATACGCGAGCTGGTCGGGAACCAGTTAAATTACACTGGATTAAATGTTCAAACTTTACCCTGTATGAAGTATAATAGAGTTGATTTATACAAATTAACCACTACAATACAGGGCACTTTCGCCCCCTTCCTTCCCAGCCCAATTTTCAGCTTTTATTGCTCTCGCACTTTCAATGACAATTGCGCGGTCATACTACACTGTACCCAAATGAAATTTTTATCATTTTGTTCGCACAAATAGAGCTTTATTTTGGTGGTATTTATTCACGACTCCGTTTTTTATTTTTTGCGATATAAGCACAAAAAAAGCAGAAATTTGGAAAAAAATTATATTTTCTTTTTTCTATTTTAAAAGAAATCCAGTAAAATCTAATTTTGTCATAAATTTAAGCCAAAATGTATTTTGCTACATGTTTTTGGTAAAAAAAATTCCGTTAAGTGTATAATAATTGGTTTGTGTGATCATGGACATATGTACGCAAATGATCATGTACAGATGTGTGCAGGTGATCACGTACATATGTGTGCAGATAATTATTGGAACATGTGATTTTAGTGGGACATATGTGGGGGACATGTGTTTTTTTATTTGGGGACATGTCTTTTTATTATTTGGGGACATGTGTGGGGACATGTGTATTGTGGTGACATGTGTGTTTACACTGTGTGGTGATGTGTGTATTACACTAGACTGGTGATCAGTTAGTAAAAAGCTGTAAAAACAGCTCATACTTACTGATCACCACCCGGCTGCAGCGATCTGCTCTCCTCTCCTCAGCGATGACTTCTGTGTGAGGAGAGGAGGAGCCGATTGCCTAGCAACCGGCTGTTTGTTTACATCACATGACGGCCGTGATTGGACACGGCGTCATGTGATCAGGAGGGCCAATCACAGAGCCCTCCTGCCGATCCGAGATGCGCCGTATCCGGGGTGACATGAGCACATCGGGATCGCGCCGCTGCGCGGGCACGAGCGCACGATCCCCCTCCTTCTGAAGGACATTCCTGAACGTCCCATCAGAAGTAGACGGCTCCCACCCGGCCGTATATGTACATTGGCCAGGTGGGAAGTGGTTAAAAAAGGGTATACAAAGTGATGTAGTTCTCAACAGCCAAACAGTAGAGACATAGACTCCACTAGACCTCTGAAGGTATTATGTGGTATCAGGAACCAAGCCATCAGTAGCAGATCCTTTAAGTCCTGTAAGTTGTGAGGTGGGGTCTCCATGCATCAGAAGTGTTCCATCACATCACACAGATGCTTCAGTGGATTGAAATCTGGAGAATATGCAGATCAAATCAACACCTCAAACTCATTGTTAAACACTGAAGAAATGGCTGCACCTATTCATAAAACGCGTCTACCATTTGTACTGTCTGTAACACTTGGGATGTTCATTTTTAAATAAGAATTTTGATGGATCTTGCAGTGCAGCCATTTCTTCAGTGTTGATCATATGCGGAGGCGAACCGAGGTGGGCACCTGTGATATCATTAGGCTTCCTGTCTCACCTGGAGCAGCGAGGTCTTTTGTTTGGATATTCAAACTCATTGTTGTGTGCCTCAAACCATTCTTGAATTGATTCGACCAGGTCACCATCTTCCATTGCTACGTGGTCTAGTTCTAAATGCTAATATGCCCATTGTAGGCACTTTTGGAAGGTGACACAGATCAGCGTGGGTACCCTGACTGCCGCTGCAGTTTTGTAGATGCTGTGACCCAGTCATCTACTGACTCAAATCCTTACGCTTGCCTATTTTTTCCGCTTTCAATACATCAACTAAAGGCACAACATGTTCATCTGCTGCCTAATATATCCCATCCATTTTCAGATGCCATTGTAATGAGATAATTAATGTCATGCACTTTACCCATCAGGGGTTATAATGTTATGGCTGATCAGAGTATAGGCCAATGGAAAACTTGCTTTAGCCTTTTCTTGGAGACAAGTTTTTATGTAATTACACTTAAATTCCTCCTACATAGAATGCATACACCAGAGGCAGTGGAACAGGTTTACTCAGACAGTTTTGACACCCTCAAACTTTCACGAGTTGAGAACTGCAGCAACTTGGCCTGCTTAAAGGGTGTCTCCCTCAGGGGAGTCAGGAGTCATTATTCAGTACTCTCCACCCAGATGCAAGACTCATTAAAGTTGTCCCAGACTTCACCCTTCTGAGCTGTCTGCTATTTGTTTGGATTTGTTTGCCATTAGAACTAATCCTGCTGAGAGATAAATTGTTTTGCACACCTTTTTGAACTTTCTAGAGCATGTCACATTTTGTCAGACAGAGGACTATAAACAGTAGTTTTCTATTTACCAGGACTTAGTGCACTCTCACTTGTCACATGATTGTAAGCTCTAGCGAGCACGTCCCTCCGATTCCTCTTGTACCAAATTGTAATGTCTGCCTTCATTTTGTTAAGCGCTGCGCAAACTGTTGGCGCTATATAAATCCTGTATAGTAATAATAATAATAACTGTGCACAGCACATTCTAGTATTAGAATTTTCCTCAGCTTGAACATTCTGCAAGAACAAAAAACTGTATAGCACTTGGAGCCACTGACACTACAGAAAACTAAGAATTGCCTGGGGTGAATTTTGTATTAAACCAAAAAATTACCTGGACAATGACTACATAGAAAGAAACATGTCATTTGAATCATTAAAATGAGTAAACTGCTTTATGTCATGTTTTTCTTTTCTGATAGATTTCCTTTATGGTAAAAGGAATGTATTGTGGTTTTGCATTTACATTCTTTATTTTGATTTGAAAATGTCATTTTAAATATGTTCCTTTGGCAAATATGGAATAGTGCATATGTTTACTTTGTATTTTGATTTGTATCCAGCAGGTGGAGCTTTAAACTCATTTTTAAATGATTTCCAAGCTTTACAAATGAAAAGCCTGCTCACTGAACCCAATAGCTCAAGCTAGAATTTACACACACAACTGAATAAATCAGAGCAGTGTTGTTCAGGTCACTAATCCACCAGCTCAGTTCATTTTGCTACTGCTTTCCAGCACTGATGCTGCAGTCTTCTTAATTCTGTGCAGTTCCTTGGGGAAGGGGAGTGTTGGTGGTGGTGGGCAAGTTTAACTGAGCATTGGAGAGATAAAAACTCCTGACTTTGCTGAGAAGTTTGAGACTGAATTGTTACAGAATAAATGGATAATGATACACCAACATATTCCAAAGCAGCTTGTTTACTGATCCATAAAATCAATTGTACAGGAGAAAAGCAGAGATGTCTAACACATTTAACCACTTGCTTACTGGGCACTTAAACCCCCCTCAGTCCCAGACCAATTTTCAGCTTTCAGCGCTGATGCACTTTGAATGACAATTGCGCGGTCATACAACACTGTACCCAAATGAAATTTTTATCATTTTTTTTCCCACAAATAGAGCTTTCTTTTGGTGGTATTTAGTTACAGCTCGGAGTTTTATTTTTTGCTAAACAAACAAAAAAAGATGCAAAAAAATAAAAATAAAAAATCATGTTTTAATAGTTTGTTATACAATTTTGCAAACGGGTCATTTTTCTCCTTCATTGAAGTGCGCTGATTAGGCGGCACTGATGGCTGCATTGGTGGGCACTGATGGGCTGCATTGGTGGGCACTGATGGGCTGCATTGGTGGGCACTGATAGGCTGCATTGGTGGGCACTGATAGGCTGCACTGGTGGGCACTGATAGGCATAGTTAAGGCGGCACTAATAGGCACAGATAAGGCGGCACCGATCGGCACAGATAAGGCGGCACTGATGGGCAAAGATGGGCACAGATAAGATGGCATGGATGGGTGGCACGGATAAGTGGCACGGATGGGCACTGATAGGTACCACTGATAGATGGGACTGATGGGCACTGATAGGTGGCACTGATAGGTGGCTCTGATAGGTGGCACTGCTGGGCACTGATGGGCGGCACTGCTGGGCACTGATGGGCGGCACTGCTGGGCACTGATGGGCGGCACTGGGGTGCAGCACCTTTGCGGCAGATTGTGGGCACTGTGGGTGGCACTGTTGGTGGCACTGCTGGATGGCACTGTGGGTGGCATTGTGGGTGGCACTGTGGGTGGCGCTGGGGGCACTATGGGCACTGCTGGGTGGCACTGATGGGGGGCACTTACTTTCATTCAGGATGGCACTGCGGTGGGCAGGTGGGCACTGGCAGGGGGCAGGTGGTCAGCTGTATTGCTGGCCGTGATCGGGACTGATGTCCCGATCACGGCCGCCGGTGATCGGCTTTTTTTTTCTCTCCTCGCGCTGTCAGCGCGAGGAGGAATAATAGCCGATTACCGGCTCCGTTCTGTCACATGATCAGCTGTCATTGGCTGACAGCTGATCACGTGATAAGGGGTCGGGATCGACCCCTTACATGGATCGGTGATCAGGCGAGTCTCATGGACTCGCCGATCACAGAGCGCGCCGCGCGCGCCCCTCAGGGGGCGCGCAGGCCGCTCGTAACCAGGACGACGTCAATAGACGTAGTCCTGGAAATGTAGGTCCGCGCTAATGCCGTCATTTGGCAATAGCGCGGATCTCAAGTGGTTAATATATACAGGTACTTAGTCATAATATGTATAATGAATGGAGATAAAGAAATTTTTATTTTCATTTTGTATAAGGTGATGGAGGGTTATAACCCCTGTCATTTTTTTTATTGCCCTGTGTCCCATTTGGGAGACTTCTCTTCACTTCCTATCCCTCTGCCAAAACAGGAAATGAGAAGAAATCTCCAAAATGAGGGAATCCCTCACCAGTGCCCATTGAAAGATTTCCCTATATTCCTGCACTGGTGACAACCCAAAATGTTAGATTTTTTTTCACTTTTGCTTTCGGTGCTAATGGTAAACAGGACAGATAGGTGAATGTCTCTTATGGGGGTACAGACAGCATCAAAAATGTTACAGGGGTTCTAATCCCTCTCCATCTAAAATGTTTTAAACTTTAATTATTGCACAGGACCCACAGCTATAGAGGTCAGGGCATGTTTTATAGCTCATTTATTCCTTGCAAAGAATGTGTAAATACTTCATTGTTTTTAAACCAGCTCCAGGTTCACTTTAACCCTTTGCTGGAAGAGAAATTTTAGCATTTTTTTGCACATATTAAAAATGTGTGTTTAATTCCATCAACTATGAGAGTAAGTGCATGTTGGCAGGGGGCCATCATGCTATTAAGATGGCCCTAGCCCCGCCCAGCTCCACCATTTTTTAAAAGTGACAGCGGGTGCGGGGAGAGGACTGCTGGGGAACGTGGGGGGGGGGGGGGCAGGGGGTGAATGCAGGGAGGACAGGTGGAGCATTTATGCATTACACCCTAGGTATGGGAGTAACATGCTAAAAAAGGTGAATTTTTAAGTTGATATTCAATAGAATTTCAAAGTCCCTGTAATTGTAAAATATTTTAAAAGAGAAGTAAGGGAATACATTTTTTAAAATCCTACTTACCTACAGGATGCAGCATCGGTCCACTGTTGCCTCTAACACTGAGAACTGAGCAATCTAACATCACCAATCGCTCGGTTATCAGAACTCCCTGAGCAGAGATCTGGGGATTGTCAGTCCCCAACTCTCTGCCCTGCCCTGCTCACTGGAGCTCTGGGCTGTGGTGAGGGAGGGAGTGGCCGGCTCAGGCTCTCAGTGGCTCGCTGAGAGGCTGAGCAAGGTTGCGGTCCAAGTATGTGGGTGGATTCCAGCTTCATTGTTGCGATTTTTCCCCAGCCTGGACCGGCTTTGTAATGTCAGCCAACAGCAGACTTCAGTCCGCTGTATGCTGAAAACAGGTCACAGGAGTGCAGAATAAACTGCACTCCTATGGTCCACAGGAGAAGTACAGCTAAACGAGTTTTAGCTGTATTTCTTCTTTAACTTCATTGTTGAGTTATTTATTTGAAGGATTCCTGCTGCAACTTAAGTTTAACTCAAACCAAAATTTGTTTCATTTTGGATATTATGGGGACTAGTTAGAACTTATGTTAATTTTATTGTTATCTTTGACTCCACTGGGATTCCCTCCAAATTGATGGCATTGTGCCAATGGAAAAAAAAGGAAATTAGGTTTTACCAGGACAGGAAAACACAGACTGCAGTAAAAATCTGGCAGAGGTTATAAGCCTTCTCCACTTAACTAAAAAACATTTTTCTTTCTAAAACAAGATTTATTGACAAAAATTTTTTTTTAAACATGCAGAACAAAAATATATCATGCATAGTTGTATACATTCAATGTGTTGTAACAATCCGTTAGGGGGATGTAACAGGTTCAATATTTTGCCTGCCTCAGGACTATCTGTGCCCAAAGTCAAGGAAGACTGTTTGTATAAAGCAACTGGTTATGAATGTCAAATATCTGGGTCAAGCCCAAACCCGTAGGAGTTTTTTTTCCTTTACTGACTGTCATTGCATAAAAGATTTACTCTTATTTTTACGCTTACTTTTTTCTCTGTGACATCAAGACAGGAAATGAGGGTAAAAAAATACTACAAACCCTTCCCACTTTGATAAAACAGTTTTTTGTTGATGTCTCTGGCCCCATTGGAGGGATCTCCCATCACTTCTTGTCCCAGTTACATGCTGTCAATAAAATATTAAGGGGAAGGACACAAAAAAGGAAAGTAATTTCAAACTCTTCCCCATGCTGTCTAAAAGTAGTTTTGACTGTAAACTAGGTAATGTTTAGGTAATTTTACCTAAATGTGCCACCTGCATGCTTTTGGACAGATGGCAACTTGGCACTTACCCACTGCTGTCCTGATGCTGTGAAATTGCAGTCCTCTTTCTCATCGGAAACAAACCCACGGAAACAAACATGACTGTATGAACCTTTACTGCAGAATGATTCCTAACAGGCATAACAACTACATGAAACATACACAGCCTGCTGGCAAGTCCCCGGAGAATGGCAGACTATTCTGCTCCAAAGCCTGAAATGCTAGATTGTCACCACAGTTCCACTCCAACCATTAGGACTTTGGCTGCCTTCCCATATCTATGGTTTTGGTCATCTCTGCCAAATTATTATTATTTTTTGCAAAATTTTTACAACCTTTCATAGCCAACTATATGGCAGGCAATACAGTTAGCCACCTTGCTGAATAATTGCTTAGATAATTGTAGTTATTGGAAATTACACTAAGAATGTATGAGAGGCGGGCAAGCTTTGACATTACCAGGAAGTGTTGGGCTTTTACACACTTTATAGTGTATTCAGTACTACCAAAAAAAGCACACTATATCTCATATGGGTAGTCATGCAATGTTGTACCCATATGAAAATTGTGTCCTTTTCTTCCCACAAATAGCGCTTTCTTTTGATGGTATTTGATTGCCTCTGCGATTTTAATTTTTTATGATATAAATGGAAAAAGACCGAAAATTTGGAAAAAAAAAGATATTTCCTACTTTTTGTTATAAGAAAAATCGAATAAACTCAATTTTAGCCATACATTTAGGCCAAAATGTATTCAGCCACATGTCTTTAGTAAAAAAATGTCAATAATAATAATATTTATTGGTTTGCACAAAAGTTATAGCGTCTACAAACTAGAGTACATTTTCTGGAATTTACACAGCTTTTAATTTATGACTGCCTATCTCATTTCTTGAGGTGCTAAAATGGCAGGACAGTACAAAACCCTCCCAAATGACCCAATTTTGAAAAGTAGACACCCCAAGGAAATTGCTGAGAGGCATGTTGAGCCCATTGAATATTTTTTTTTGTCACAAGTGATTGAATAATGACAAAAAAAAATGTTTACAAAAAGTTGTTACTAAATGATATATTGCTCACACATGCCATAGTTATATGTGGAATTGCACCTCAAAATTTATTCTGCTGCTTCTCCTGAGTATGGGGATACCACATGTGTGGGACTTTTTGGGAGTCTAGCCGTGTACGGCACCCCAAAAACCAATCACAGCCTTCAGAATTTCTAAAGGTGCAAATTTTTGATTTCACGCCTCACTACCAATCACAGTTTTGAAGGCCATAAAATGCCAAAATAGCACAACCCCCCCCCAAATGACCCCATTTTGGAAAGTAGACATCCCAAGCTATTTGCTGAGAGGCATGTTGAGTCCATAGAATATTTTATATTTTGCCACAAGTTTCGGGAATATTACAAACTTTTTTTTTTTTGTACAAAGTTGTCACTAAATGATATATTGCTCACACATGCTATGGGCATATGTGAAATTATACCCCAAAATACATTCTGCTGCTTCTCCTAAGTACGGGGATACCACATGTGGGGGACTTTTTGGGAGTCTAGCCGTGTACGGGACCCCGAAAACCAAGCACCACCTTCAGGATTTCTAAGGGCATTCATTTTTTATTTCACTGAGCCTGAATCTGACAGATGAGTGACTTCCTCTTCACTATCTGTCATGCTCAAAAACGTGTAGGCCTCTTCACTAGTGTACCTTCGCTTTGCCATTTTGGGCTCTAAATTTAGTGGTACACTAGTGAGATTCACAGGTAAAAAAGCACCTAGGCTGTCAGCGACTGTATAAAATGCTACCAAAAAAAACTGTTAGGGATCTCAGGGATCAGGCCTGACTCTGCGAACACTGCAGTTATGTGTTTAGTGTTTTGTAAGTGACAGTGATCGATCGATACTGCACTTGGGTGGGCTGGGCGGAGGGGCAAAACGCAGGTGCTAGCAGGTATCTGCACTGATCCCGCTAACAATGCATTTTTTGGAACCCTAAACTGCTGGGGACGCTAGTATATATCTGATCAGATCAGATATTAATCTGTTCAGATACTATACCACTACGGGAGGTGTATGCTTTGCGTGTGGGTGTTAGTGGTACTGGCACTAACCTAGTGCTGCCTGGGGCGACGCAGACCCTATCTGACCCTAAAACCTAATTGATATCACCTGCCGGGTGATCAGGGGGTTAAACCTTTATTGGGTAATAAATGGCGGGTGCCCTGATGCTATAAAAAGCAAACTAACTAACCAGCGTCACCCATAACACTTATACGGTGATCACTGGTGAAAGGGTTAACTAGGGGCAATCAGGTGGTTAAAACCTTTATTAGGTAGTATATGGGGGTACCTGACGCTATATAAAAACCTGATGGGGAACCTAAATAACGAAATAACTAACTGGCTAACCAGCGTCACCAGTGACACTTATACGGTGATCACTGGTGAAAGGGTTAACTCTAGGGGCAATTAGGGGGTTAAAACCTTTATTAGGTAGTATATGGGGGTCCCTGACACTATATAAAAACCTGGCGGTGAACCTAAAAAATAACTAGCTACCTAGCGGCCCCAGTGACACTAATGCAGCGATCAGAAAAACGATCGCTTAGTGACACTGGCAAAAGGGGATGAAAGGGTTACCTGGGGGGCAATCAAGGGCAGGCTACCCTGGACCTAACACTAACTGCCCTGACACTTTTTACAGTCACAACTGACCCTAAATGCAGTGATCAGTAAATAAATGATCACTGCAATCAGTGACACTGTGACTGCGGGGGGGCAGGGGGTGATCGGGGGGGGTGATCAGGGGGGGGACTGGGAGTGAAAGTGTGCCTATGTGTACCTATGTGTCAGTGTAGTGTTGGTGCACTTACTATGATGTCTTCTCTCCTCGCCGTCTGGTCAAAAAGACCGCCACAAGGAGAGTGACATCACTTCCTCCTGCCTGTGTTTACACTACACATGCAGGGGAAGCTTCTCATTCACCAGGAGTGATTGCGAGGGGATGGCCAGAAACCAACAGCCGTCCCCTCATCCCGGATCGCTGCTGAAGCGAAATGGACCACCGCAGCCAGCAGGAGGGGGTCCTATCGAACCCCACACTAGCTGGAAGGCAGGCACGTATGGGTACGTGCTTGTGCCTGCCCATGCCATTGTGCCCACGTATAATTACATGTGGCGGTCCTTAACTGGTTAAAGAATGTAGTCCAAAACTGTATTAAAAAGAAGCTTGCTAAAATCTTCTGAAGCTTGTGATGACTCTGGCCTGAGTTATTGTAGCAACTGTTGGGACCAGAAACCCCCCTCGGTCCATTGGAGGAAGCGGCAAGCTGTTCTTTTAGATTGAGCATACACAGTGTTCACTCTCTCCTCGCCCTCAGAGGAGCAGCACTGGCTGAGGGTACACTCATTCACATATTCATGCATTGGGTCAGTGAGCGGTGTTCCTTCCTTTCAGTGTTGATGGTTCTACGACCCTGAATGGTGCAAAGGCTGCCTTCCCTGCAATTGACGGGGAGATTTTTGTCTCAGCTTAGAGCAGCACTGCAAGTTATACCTGGTTCACGCTCTTCTGTTGTAGCCGCCTGCTCCAGTGACTAAAAATTTCTAAGGGAGGTCAGTAATGGCAGCCTTAATTTGAAATTTGGGAGTGTTGGAGAAAATAGAGATTCTGATGACTCTTTCTGACCCATCCGATCTGCTTTTCTTTTTTACTTTGTAGGCCAGTAGATATACTGTCTGTATGCTGTATTGCAGCTATTGTCCATTTTTCTCCGAAGAGGCCAAACGCCTTCTTCTCAGACTAGTGAATAGGAAATGTTCTTGGTAGGGACAAGCAAGAAATCCATAAATTCACTGTTGTTAAAAGTAGTAGATCATTTACATATTCATAATTTGCTGATTAAGCACATCATCATGCAATGATTAGCTAATATGTACTGAATAAATTAATCTATTTTTTTTTTTTTACAGCTTTGCTTGGGAAGTGGTAATGGTTGGCTTACTATGGATTGCTGACAGCAATTTTGTGGTGGGATTTACTTAATGCCCATGGTGTAAACTTTGTAATGTAATATGGGAACCAATCTGTGTAAATGGAAAGGGATTTATACGGAGAAATCTTTTTTTTCATGTTCTCTGAAGTGAGAACAGATACAGTAATATCTTAACATTGTGTCAAGATGTTGACAGGGGATTTTTAGTGCAAGTCAATAACATTAGGTAAGCGAAAGCAACTTAATAAGCATAGACAATGACAAACGTTTGTTATAGTAAATCGAATCTCTGTACAAATAATTACAACCTAAGAATAAGCCCATATTTATGTTCAAGCTAAAGTAAAGTATATTTTATATATACTTTTCCTGTGTAACTGCTAATATGTGGCCCACAGTGTACTCTCTGAGGCCCACAGAGTCTCTACAATTAGTGAAGCTCATTCTCTCCTCTGATTGGAGAGCTTTAGCTCTGACTCAGTGCTTTCACAAAGAGTGCAGGGGCCCCTATCTATTGAATGCTGGCAGGGGACGGGCTACTCAGGCTGTGGCTGCTTTCTGCAGAAAACAAGCTGTTATGCCCTGTACACACGGTCTGACTTTCCGACGGAAAATGTGCGATCGGATCGTGTTGTCGGAAAATCCGATCTTGTATGGGCTCCATTGGACTTTTTCCATCGGAATCTCTGACACACAAAGTTTGAGAGCTGGATTTAAAATTTTCCAACAACAAAATCCAATTGTTTAATTTCCGATTGTGTGAACACAATTCCGACGGACAAAGTGCCACGCATGCTCAGAATGAATTACGAGATGAAAGCTATTGGCTACTGTCCTCTTTATAGTCCCGTTGTACGTGTTGTATGTCACCTCGTTCTGAACAATCAGATTTTCTGACAACTTTGTGCGACTGTGTGTATTCAAGACAAGTTTGGGCCAAAATCCATTGGATTTTTTGTCATTGAAATGTCTGACCGTGTGTACAGGGCATTAGGCTTTGCACACATTTTGTTTTGATGCACCTGAAATGTATTTAGCTTATCTGAACTGAAATTTCAGTTGAGCTTTAATTTTTTTGATGCACCTGAAATGTATTTAGCTTATTTGAACTGAAAGTTCCGTTGGGCTACAATTTCTGATTGGATTTGTTTTGCAACTGTTCAGGTGCTGCCTTTGATGTTGCTTACTCAGAAGCTATCTGAACATCTGATGCATTGTATACCACTCCAAAGCATAAACCTGGGCTTACGTTGGCACACTGTCACTGACCAAACCTAAATGTGGCTCAGGAGACACAAAGGGTTTTAGACCTTTAGGCCTGCACATGCCATTTGCCCAAAGTGTGTGTATAAAGCATAATATATTGATGTCTTTCCCATGCTGTTGGAAATGTTAGACGGTTAATGGTCTATCACACTACAGGGAACAAAAGATTGCTAGCTGAACTTCACACATAGAATTCTGTTGCTCTCAGGTTACATACTAAGCCAGTTTATTTTCTGAGCTGCTTTACAATGAAGCACTCTAAACTAAGTAGATACAAATGACATTGTCGGCACCTATCCACCCATGTAATACAGTTGAATTTCAACATTTTTTTAAATCTTTAGTAAGTGTTCCATTTTTAAGAACCTAAACCCCTAATCAGAATGCGCTGAAATATTTTACAATTATTTGCTAACTTAGATATTTGTTTTTTAAACACAGTCGTACTTTCCCATCAAAAATAATGCCCAAAGTTTTACATTTCCACTGGGGAAAGGGGAGTTGCCACCAGCAGTGAGCTCTCCTTCTTCCACTCTCCTACTCTTCTCCTCTATTGTCCAATTTGATTGTAAGAAAATTCCAGGGCAACACCCTGATTAGTCATCCTCTCAAATTGACTGTGCCTCTATTTCTGCTTCCTCCAACCCCCTGCAACCCTTCTCTCACAAATTCTACCTCTGCACCTACCATGTTCCCCAAAATACTATGCTTGCTTGGATTAGAATAGACTGTGGGAGGCTGAGAGGAGCACAGCAAAAATATGTTTCTGAGCCCCATGTTCCAGAATTTAGATTTAAGGACATCCCTCTGAATGCTGAGCTCCTGTTCTGTACACACCCCCTTCTTCCTCTGCTGATATTATTCCCTGCTCACAGTGCCAGAGTGACAACTCAAACTCAACATCTTCTCTGCTGCTACTGTTGCCTTCTACTAAGCCTGCTGTCTGGACCCTGGCAGATTACAAAGTATAAAGTGAGCAGAGAAAGGGGCAGGTTCGGTGTAGGGCATAAGCACGCTTATAGCAGCATCCATGCTCACTGGCAGCATCTCTGTAGGTTCTGCTTAGTGTATCCTACCCCCTACACTATCACCTAACCACCCTTATGATACTATTTCAGCCACACTCCAACTATCACTCAAGCTCTCTCCTGCAATTTCAGCCAGCCCCCATATCACCAACCACCCACTCCTGTAATATCAGCCATCTTTCCCACCCATTATCCCCCAACTTCTCTCCTGTAATGTCAGAAAATCCCCCTCCCATTACCCAACCCCCCTCTTTTAGAGTGTCAGCCACTATCCTCACTATCTCCTGACACCCTCCTTACAATTTCAGCTACAACCCTTCCCTACTTATACATAACCATCCTTCTCAATGTCAGCAATCTCCCCACCTCCACTATCACCTCACACTGCCCTGCACTTTCAGCAGGACCCTGCTACACTCTCAACCAAATCCTCCTCCTGTACCACACCTGCAACTTCCTTTCTTGCAGAACACTGCACACAGTCTGCACACAAATTCAGAATGTGCTCACCATGTCTACACCCCCCTGCTCTCAGCACCCATTGCACTTGCAGTCCCCCATCACTCTAAATCCTTTTTCTCAACAGTCATTGAACCTGCGGCCCCCTTTCTCTCAATACCAACTGTGCCTACAGTCCTTCATCTATAAACACAGTCTTTGCCTGCACTCCCCCTCTTTCCCCACCTTCCCTGCCTACATCACCCTTTTCTCCCCACCATTTATGCCTACCCCGCATTCTCTCACCACCGTCCATGCCCGCGCTTATTCTTCTACCACTGCACTTGTTCTTTCTTCCCTCCACCCTAACCAATTCACCTCTGGAATGGCCCTCTCTTACCACTGGGTTTATGCATTCCCCCACCCCATGTCTTAATGCCCACCAAGACACCTATATAACCCTCAAAACTCTCATGCTTGCACAAGCCACCTCCCTTTTTAAGCACAATTTTAAGCACAAGAGACTCCATCTTGTTTACGCTATTGAAATATGTTCTGTAACCTTCACTTAACACACAGACGCAACTTCTGCTAAAAGCTCTCTCTGTCTCTTCTCCCCTCTCCCCTCTGAGGGTTTTACTTTTGCAACTGTTCTATTCACTAGCTTTTAATAACATATTTCTATTTGTTAGTTTTTAATAACATCTCATACCACCCTTATTTCTCTATATAAAATAACATGTAATAATACATTTTTTCAGAATGGACAGTTTAAACACAGTCATTGCGTCCTGTGAAGCTGTTCCTGCAATTGCAGAATTAAAGTGGATGTAAACCCACTTTCATCATTTCTAAACTACTGGCATAGTGCTTATGTATAAGGATATACCTGCCTCCTGCATGTATCCTTACCTGTCAAATATCTCCCCTTTGTCTCTTGTCCAGAGCTCGGTGGGCAGAGTCGTGACATCAGTAGACTCCCCGCCCACCTATAGCAGTTGTCTGTGTGTCTTCTTTCTGCTGGTGTCTTGGGAGCTGCAATCATGTATTTTCTCCTGTGTATTTCTTACACTGAACTTCTATTGGTCTCGTGGATTATGCCCCATGATCACTAACATCCAGTCAAAACCCAGGAAAGTCACCCCATGACTTCAACTTGTCCAATCGTGCTGAGGCAGGGAGCAGCCAATCCTGGGAGAGCTGGAGAATAAAGGAGGGGGGATGTGAAGTACATAGAATGCCTCTCTCACGCTCATACATGAGATAAGGAAATCCCCTGTCAGTCACAGTAAGGGGGAAGAATGACACCTATTTCTCTGTGTGTTCCTTTTTATCTTACTCAAAAAAGATTAGAGGATTGCTCAGAGCTGGATTAAATCTTTGTGGTAAGACTGGGCACAAATGACATGACATGCTATACTCTACAAGGTACAAGTCTTACCTAAAAAAAATGGGGGTTTACATCCACTTTATCTTTTGTTTTTAGAGTCACAACCAGAAATATTCCCATAACACTTTGGCGAGTCAGATATCAGAGTCTGCAGAGTCTCCAGAAGGAACTATGCTTTGATCTGGATTATCGGGAATGCAGGCCTCTAAATGCCAGCTAGGTAAGCTGTCCTTAAGCTTGCTATATTTTCTGCCTTTCCTATGTATCCTATATGTTGGTTCTCAAAGAAATCAGAGCACTTTCAGACCTTTCTGGTTGGGTAACGTGTGTGAGAATGTGTTTGAGTCCTCCTTCACTGGTTGGAATGTGTGTGGATAGTGAGAATCCTCTGCATTTCCCTGCATTGACTCCTTGTGGGGCACCTGGGTCAGAGGCGCATGGTAGAGTCAGATAAAACCCACAGCAAAGAGAAGAGATGAGGAGGATCTCTTAGTGAATGTTTTGTTTATTGTCATAACCCCCTTCTATCCATGTAGTGGAGACTATTCTTGTAAATATGCAGATTTGCTGTACTATTTGTTTTAAAGGTAAGAGGGTATAGGCACAAGTAGAGAAGAGAAAGGAGTGGCCATTTATTATGGGCATCAAATTAAATAAGGGAATGAAGGGTGAGAGACCCTCAGAAAATGCCCAGCGCAAGATGAGTGCTAGAGCATATATGAACCAAAGGTATGGTTTCCACCCTATACTGAGCCCCTAGATCAGCCTTTCTCAACCTTTTCAACACAGAGGAACCCTGGAAATAATTCTCCGGTCTTGGGGAACACCTGCTAAAAATTAAAATTCTACAACTCATTATACATTAGTGTGATGGGCAATGAGAAGAATGCTTCTTACACTTGTGGTTATTGGGAAGAATTACCCCCTTACAGACAACTAAAAAGATCAATGGTGTCCTTGAGAACTTACCTGAGATGCAGAAACATTGCTCAGGGAACCCCTAGCAACCTCTAGAGCAGCCTTTCTCAACCTTTTCAACAAAGAGGAGCCCTTAAAATAGTTCTCTGGTCTTGGGGAACCCCTGCTAAAAATGAGAAATCTACAACTCATGATACAATAGTGTGATGGTCAGTGGGAAGAATGGTCATTACACTTGTGGTCATTGGGAAAAATGACTTCCTTACAGATAGGTAAAAAGATCAATGGTGTCAGTGGGAACTTATCTGAGAGGCAGAAATTGCCCAATGCTGAAGGAACCCCTAGCAACCTTTGGAGGAACCCTGGTTGAGAATCACTGCCCTAGATAAATAGTTAGAATGGAAAAATCTGAAGGGACTTTTGATTTAAAGTATGGCAAACTTTTCTGCATGATAATGGCCCACTACAGGGCAGTGAATGAATGTGGAGAATAGCTTGGACTTGGGAGACAGAAGCTAAATTAGCAAATTAAACTGGCTTGACGGAGATGTTTAATAATACTGCCCAAATGTACTAAGTTTGGCCTAAGGAGGCTGTAGAGGAGGACCCCCCCACCTTATGTGCCTGCCAGTTTGGCTTTGAGAGACATCCACAAAAGCTCAAGAATCAGATTACATGAAACACACAAAAGATCATCTGGGCAATATAGTAGAGAGCAGAGGTTTAACAGCCCCATATCAAACTACAAAACTACAAAGCAGGATTTGCCTCATACCTTAGAAACTGATGATTGGCATAAATCAAAAGGCACATATGCAAAACTAAATCTCTCTGAACTTAAGGCTTTGGTCAGAGAAAGAGAGATGGATTCTGAACTTGTGGAGCAAACCATAATTTCCAAATTGTGGCAGCAAGATGAAGAGAGAAGGAAGGGAGAAGCCAATATCAGGGCTGGCTCAGCCCTTCCTTCTCTGGGCTGGCTGCTCAGCTGTCAGCTAATTGCCAGCTCCCATCTCTCTCCACAGTTACCAGCGGTTCCTTATCCAGCTCGTCTGACCTGCCTACTTAAAGCTCACTTCATATCTGCCTTCGCCTTGATCACATCACTAGAAACCATCTCCTGCGGTTCTGTTCAAAGACTGGATTGCTGACATTCCTTCTGGCTCCTTATCCTGCTTGCTGTTGCTCTACTTGGATCCCTGACTTCGGCCTGGCTGATTACCCAATCTGGTTATTGAACTCTGGACTGGCTGACTACTCGATCCGGTTACTGGACTCTGGCTATGCTTTGACTACGCTTTCTCTATTTACCTTTTTATTTTTATTTAATAAACAAGTGTGATTTAATTGTACTTCTGTCTCCTGTCAGAACCCAATTTGTTTTTGAAGGAAATTAAGTTGACAGTAAGTCCCAAATTAAATGGCATGTATCCTTTAGTCCCCAAGAATTGAGAGTCATACTACTGACATTCATCAGCTTCTTATTAAAGCAGTGGGAAGCAACATGTCAGGGTATATACTTTAAGAATGGGATGAAGACATCACAAAGCTAGTTAAGATGGTTAGTGGATGGTAGGTTTGTGAAACATTGAAGGAAAAATTGTCCCAAATATATGGACAAACCAGACATGCTGAATTCATGAATGCTAAGCAAGGGAAAGAGGAAGCCGTAGGGGCTTATTGGAGGCAGTTAAGCAATATGGCTGAGGAAGCAGGCCTTAAAATAGAAGAAGAAAAGTTTCTTGATAGTTTAGTACACCAGTTGAAAGAAAAAACCCATAATTAACCTGTTTAATTGATACTGGTGTAAGCCGAAGCGTTTTTAATATAGAGGACATACCTCCAGGATAATCCTCTACAAATGATATCTTTGGTGTTGGCCTAACCGGACCTCTACTGATTTGGTTTAGTCCAAGCCACTTAAACTCAGGCTAGGACAGCAAACAGAAATGTCACTAAAGTGTTAGTTTCAGACACAGTTCCTACCAATCTTTTAAGAGCTGACATTTTTAACCAAATTTTAGCAAACATAGGCTACACTCCTACAGGAGTCCACGTGGTCAGTAGTCTGTCAGGAGAAATTTTAAATTCCTCCTGTGGAGTATTTTTAATCCAAGACTCCACTCCAACATTTCCATTAGAATTAGAAGTGATTCCAGCTGATTTATGGGCCACCAGCAAATATGATGTAGGTCTGCTGGACTGCACCCCAGTTTTGATAAAAAATAAACCAGGAGCCGATCTCCCACTGATCAAACAGTACCGCCTGAGTATTGCTCAGACTGAGGGGATAAAGAATCAGATCACTCAACTGAAAGCAGCAGGGATTGTTGTACCAATTAAGTCCCAAGCCAACACACCCCTGTTATCAATTGCAAAGAAGCCAGACAAGAAGGGGGGGCAAGTGACATACCACATGGTGCAAGATTGAGAGCCATTAACAATATAATTGAGGCAGACATCCCAATCGTGCCCAACCCCCGCACTTTACTAAGTGGAATACCTGCCTCCAGCACCTGCTTTACAGTGATTAATCTGTCCATTCATTTTTCTTTGGTGCCCCTACACCTAGATTGCTGGCACCTTTTTTCATTTACCCATGATGCCAAAAAGTTAGCATGGACAAGACTGCCACAAGGCTGTGTTAGTAGCCCCTCTGAATATAATACTGCGTTAAAGCAAGTATTGGACCACTGGTCCCCCTCACACCCAAACACAATTTTGTTTCAGTACATAGACGATTTGTTTGTTTGTTCTGATACTAAGGAAATGTGTAGCAGAGAAACAGTAAGCCTTTTCCTGTTTCTCTATAACAGTAACAACAAAGCAAAAATAAGCTACAATACTGCTAAGAGAAAGTGATCTTCCTGGGTCACTGTATTTCACATGGAATCCGTTACCTATCCCCAGATTGAATTAAAACTCTACAAAAGTTTGAAAAGCCAAGAAATGTACAGCAACCAAGTGCCTTCCTGGGATTAGTGGGATATTGTAGGGACTGTATTCCAAATGCATCAGAACTTATGGCTCCTCTATTTGAGGTTACCAGTACAAACCCTTTCAAACTCACATGGGAAAATTAATTGCAGATGAAGGAGCTTATTAAAATTTTGTCTGAAGCTCCCACCATTGGACTTCCTGACTATACTAAAACCTTCTCATTGTTTTGTCATGAAGTCAATGGATATGCTGCAGGTGCACTCATCCAGCTACATGGAGACAAGCAGAGGCCTGTGATGTATGTATCAGTCTCATTAGACCCTGTCATCAATGGCTCCCACAGTTGTATGCGAGCCATAGCACCCTGAATTTTGCTGTAGACAAAGTAACTGAGCTTGTACTAGATTCCGCTCTGACCCTGTATGTGCCACATGCAGTATAGGAAATCATGAATCAAGTAAATACCAGACATGTGTCTGCCAATAGATTTGACAAGTACCAGTCTGCTCTTTCTCCATCAAATTTAACAAACGATGTGTTACTTTAAATCTGGCTACTCTTCTTCCTTTAACTGATGAGAAAGTTGCAACAAATGGTACTACTGTAGAACCTGATAGTTTTTCACATGATTGTATGGCTCTGATGGGCGTGGAAAGGGCCTCTGTCACACCAGCAAAAGATGAGACTTTATCACATTGTGACACACACCTATTCGTAGATGGTTCCAGATTTTACACTGATGATAGTTAGCCACACACAGGATTTGCTCTAACCTGTACAGACACTATTTTACATCAGAAAGCATTGACATCCCAGATGTCAGCACAGGAAACTGAGTTGTGTGCTGTAGTCAAAGCATGTTAACTCCTAGAGAATCAAAGGGGAAACATTTACACTGACAGCAGATATGCCTTTGTAATAGTTTACAATGTTGGGCCTATTTGGAAAGCACAGAACTTTCTGACTAGTGTAAAACTCATAGAGTGGCTATTTGAGGCCTTTTAGAAACCAGCAGAAGTTGTCACCTTGAAGGTAAAAGGACATGCAAGAGGAAACGACATGACAGCCAGAGGAAATGCTTTAGCGGACCAAGCAGCAAAGGATGCTGCATTTGGAGTCACACCCACTGTATGGGTCGCCCAGGTAGTGGGGACAGATTCCCCTCATAAACAGCAGTGGGATTTAGAAACCTTAATTCAGTTTCAGAATGGGGCCTCTGACAAAGTGAAGGATAAGTGGATCAAATGTAATGCTACCCAAAATGAGCAGGGCCTGTGAAGCACTGACAACAGGTGGACTCTAACCAGGAGTTTGTACTCAGTTTTAGCAAAACTGGAACATGGCATTAGTCATCTTGCTAAGGAAGCGATGGTGGCACTTACTGACTGCACCTGGATTTAGTGCACTTGCAGCCAGGTTTTGTGCTTCATTTCTCACTTGTACTCTGTACAATGCAGGGAGACCTGTCCACAGATGTGCAAAAATTAAAGCAGATACAGTAAAAGGATGGGTGGAAGCTTTGCCAATAGCCCTATATTCTGTACGAACTACCCCTAAACAACCACATGGGCTGTCCCCCTATGAAATTTTATTTGGAGGGCCACCCAAAATGGGGCTATATTTTCCCCAACAGTTGCAGGCTTCTCACTCTAGTCTGTTAGAATATATTCAGATTTTGCAAAGAACATTGAATAAAATACACAAAGGTATTTACAACTCTATCCCCAACCCAGATTCTGTTTGAGGTATTCACAGAATCCAACCAGGTGACTGGGTGGTGGTCAAGTGACACATTAGAAAGCCGCTACAATCAAAATTTCATGGACTACATTTGGTGCTTTTGACAACCGGTTCCGGTGTCAAGGTAGAAAGAACGTCCACCTGGATTCACACCAGTCACTGCCAGAAAATCCTGAAGTGATGATATCCTTTGAAATAGAAATTATGTTTCTTTTCCTGTTGTTTTTGAAAACTGAGACATGGAAAAATAACCCTTTCATCCAAATGTTAAAATTGTATGCAGCCCATAGTAATGCTAGTAACTACTGTGTGTGTTTCACCTACATCCCCAAACGGGAACGATGCCTATGATAGCAATGCCTCTCAACTTCACTGATCTAAACATGACCAGAATAAATGGTTCATACATAGTTTCCACAGCTAATGAGCACAGATCAGTAACTTTGATGATTTCAAAACACAGACACTCCACAGATTTGTCTAAACATTACTTGTACTCAGAGTCAATCTGTGGATAGTGAAGGAAAGGAACAAAAGGCAACAAGGAACATAGACCTGAAGTGTGCCGGGGTCACGTGGTCAGTATGCCTAAAAGGGGGCATACCCAAGAATGAGATATAATGAATGAAATAATGAAGTAATGGGTGGGTGGGACACAAGATCCAGTGACCACGAGGGGAGAGAGGAAAAGGAGGGCAGGCTTTAAGCAGCCTTGACTCCTCCTAAAAAAAACATAGGCTGACCTGTGGTCAGCCTTACACTTGTACTCGGAGTCAATCTGTGGATAGTGAAGGAAAGGAACAAAAGGCAACAAGGAACATAGACCTGAAGTGTGCCGGGGTCACGTGGTCAGTATGCCTAAAAGGGGGCAAAAAAAATAACCAAAGTAGGATGAAAGCTACCAACCCGACTTAAACACATTAAATAACCGCATGACCTGACAAAATTACCAACACTAGCGGTATCACAAAAGTGGCCCTGTGCTGTGCCCAGAGAAAGCAAGATGACCCACACCTACTCAACTCCCTAATAATGAGGGCTGGGGCCCCCTGGTGCAAAGTCGCAAAACTACTCCTGTCCTGAAAGAAATAGCCAAAATATGCTCAGGGTCTAGACCCTGTACGGCCAACAAGGGGGCGGCAATGAAAAATGCATGTGCTGCGGAGAAGGGAACATCAAGAAAAGCAACAAAGGAGCAACCCAGGGTTCGCCGAAAGCAATACCGACAAGCTGGTTTAATCTGACGTCGGGCCCCCCGCCTTGCCTGGCTCCGAGAGCCTGATGACAGTGCCGACCCCCCACAGCTGCGTCACGCGAGTATGCCAATGTAATGGAAAAGGCCGGAGGGCCAAATCAGTTGATTGGCCAGAAATAGTCAAAACCCTGGGCCAGAAGCGCAACTCCCCTACCAGCTATGGCTGCCTGAGCTCCAAGCTGAAACCAACGCACAAGGAGACCTGATCACGTAAGATATGTCACAAAGAAAGTGACCCACAAAGGGAAGACCGCTGAGCACGGCAGGAGGGCTACTCTTCTGGATCACCTGAGGATGGCCTGCAAGAGAACGTAGAAAATAATGGAAAGCCTGACAGAGGCCTTCAACAAACATGAGATGCTGAGTCCCCGCCAGATACGCCCCGAAAACTATGGGCCGATGATATGGAAGGGGCCAAAAAAAACAAAAAAAACAAATAGGTACTGGATAAACCTGTCAGGACCTAGCTCGGAAATCCTGGAAAACAACCCAAGGAGTATAACGAGCCTACCTGGTATACACAATGAAAACAAACTGATCAAGGCAGCTGCGTCCGCCAAAATGGGAACCCAAAAGCCTCATAAACACTGGAACTAAAGAGAAGGCATGACACTGGCATCTGCAACCGAGACCTGGCCTACAAGTACAGACCTAAGCACCAAGAGAGTACGAGAGAAACCTGGGATCCACGAGAGAAACCTGGGACCCACGAGAGAAAACCTGGGACCCACGAGAGAAAACCTGGAACCCACGAGAGAAAACCTGGGACCCACGAGAGCAACCCTGAGACCCACGAGAGAAACCCTGAGACCCACGAGAGAAACCCTGAGACCCACGAGAGGAACCCTGAGACAACAAGAGGACCTGGAAACAGAAGAGAAACCTGGGGAAAAAAAACGAGAGAAACTTGAAAACGTGAGATGGCATAGAAACAAAAGCATGAGAAACAAAATTGCATTAGAAACCATAAACTGCCTGAAAAACGTGAGATTGGAACGAAATATGTAAGTAGCGTAAGAAACAGATGGGACTGGATAAACCTGTCAGGACTTAGGAAAACCTAGCTCGGAAATCCTGGAAAACAACCCAAGGAGTATCACGAGCATACCTGGTATACACAATGAAAACAAACTAATCAAGGCAGCTGCGTCCGCCAAAATGGGAACCCAAAAGCCTCATAAACACTGGAACTAAAGAGAAGGCATGACACCGGCATCTGCAACCGAGACCTGGCCTACAAATACAGACCTAAGCACCAAGAGAGTACGAGAGAAACCTGGGATCCACGAGAGAAACCTGGGACCCACGAGAGAAAACCTGGGACCCATGAGAGAAAACCTGGGACCCACGAGAGAAAACCTGGGACCCACGAGAGAAAACATGGGACCCACGAGAGAAACCCTGAGACTCACGAGAGAAACCCTGAGACCCACGAGAGAAACCCTGAGACAACAAGAGGACCTGGAAACACAAGAGAAACCTGGGGAAAAAAACAAGAGAAACATGAAAACGTGAGATGGCATAGAAACAAATCATGAAAAACAAAATTTCATGAGAAACCATAAACTGCCTGAAAAACATGAGATTGGAATGAAATATCTAAGTAGCGTAAGAAACAGATGAGGAGATTTGCCACTGAACAAGCCAATTAAAAACGATCACCTCAATCCATTAAACCCAAAGACGTGATGGGTAACCTGCAGTGGAAAAAAAAAAAAAAACAGACAACCCAACTGGTTGAAAACTACCAAAAAAATAACAGACAACCAGCCCATGACAAAACAAAACCCCTGGTACCTAACAAGTATAAAGATGTATGTGCAGAAATGACAAGACCACAGTGCATGAATGTGAAACCTAATGACAACACCACCCTAGTGTATGCAGTAAGCAAGCCCAAGCAACCTGCAGCGCCCAGACAGGAAAAACGAACACTCAGGGCTAAGGTACCCACAGACCGTGGTGGGTAGTAGTAAAGGTGTAATGGTAATAGTGTACGTATGATGTATGGACTACAGGCAAGAAGATTGTGGGACGACAATCAATTAGAACCAAAACCTCAGCCCGTATGGATCTGTAGACATGACAGATCCTGGATGTAAACATTAACTAACGGAAATGGCATGAATGAACAGGCAACGACAAAACGAGAGAACACACAGGAAACGAGAGAACACATAGGAATCAAGACATGGAAAATGCAACATGGAAAATGTAAGAAACATGGGAACTATCACTAGCATAAGAAATGTAGACTGCATGAGAAACGAAAATTGCATGAGAAATGAAAATAGCAAGACAAATGAAAATAGCAAGAGAAACCATAACTTCAAGAGAACCATAACTGCAAGAGAAACCATAAATTCCATGAAACCGTAAATCCCATGAAACCGTAAAGCTTGCAAGAAACCCTTAACCGCATGAAAAACCGTAAAATTGCATGAAAAAACGTAGATTGCACGAGAAACCGTAAATTGCATGAGAACCGTAAATTGCATAAGAAACCGTAAATTGCATGAGAAACCGTAAATTGCATGAGAAACCGTAACCGCATGAGGAACCGTAAAATTGCATGACAAACCGAGAAAAAACATGAGAAACCGCAAATCGCATGAGAAACCATAAGTCGCATGAGAAACTATGAATTGCATTAGAAGCATAAATTACATGAGAAACTTTAACCAAATGAGACCATAAATAACCTGGAACCCTCCCCCATGGAAAATGCGCCAAGACACCATAACACATGTATACTCTGAATGATTCCCTGACCAAACCCCAACCTGCAAGTAACTATACAATGCATGGTCATATGTGAACAACTGGAGTCTGTCCCAGACACCCATGGCTGACTGACCGCAGCCCAAGAGTGTAAAGGACACACACCTGCCACCAAAGAGCCCCAGCAGGAGACCCCAGCGGAGCTCACCACACATCCAACCCTGCCTCAGACAACCCCTGGGAGTGACGAAACAAACAGGCCTGGCCCCCAATGCCCTCCCCCATACGCTCCTCACACTGACCGAAACTTCCCTATGTACATAAATAAACTGTGGTCCACTGTCAGACCCAATCCTTCTTAACAAACACAGGCCTGCGGTCAGCCTTACACGTATCTTGAACTTGAGCGTGGCATCCTCATATGGATTATATTAGGTATTTTCCTGGTCACTTAAAGATTTAAACAATTTAATCACTCTGGTTGTGCCTTGTAAAGAATATGAAGCAATAACTCCCACCACACTGTGCCAAAGCCTCTATGGCAAATCATGCATATGCCCCTAGCTTTGGGGTCATTATACCATTTCCATCATCTGAACAGGAAGTAATCAATCTTCCCCCCAGAGATATGCATCAGAGGAGGCAGCGGCCGAGCACACCCTTCCCCCCACCCAGCGCGAGCACCCAGCACCGGGAGAAGCCACGGGTAGGCGGATGGACAGCCCCCCGGTACCCGATAACCTGATGGGTGGGCAGGCGGACAGTCCCCCGGAGACACCGGGCGTGCGTGTGAGAGAGGAACCGCCACCCCACCTGCCGCCGACTAGCGGTGTAGACCCGGAAATGACGTCACAAGATCCAGTGACCACGAGGGGAGAGAGGAAAAGGAGGGCAGGCTTTAAGCAGCCTGACTCCTCCTACAAACACAGGCTGACCTGCGGTATTATTATATCCCAGATCCAGAACTAAATAGAACCCTTTATAGTACAAATTTCTCACAGTTCCCAATTATTGGAAATATCTTGATTTTTAGGAGCAGGTATAGCATCCATACGTAGAGGGTTATATTTTATATGTGGAGATAAAGCTTACTCCTGGCTTCCTACTAATGTTACAGGTACATGTTATATTGGGATGTTATTACCTGCTTTGCAAAGTTATTACTTTCAGAGATACAGTGCGACCTGGTCAAAGTTCAGAATACCCTTTAGTGTTCACAGGAGAGCTGTTTACTGAAGGTGACATGACATGGTCATGGTTCCATTCCTAGACAGGATGGAGGATTGAAGCAATGAAAAGAATAAATAATTACACTAGAATTGTTATGAGATTATTAAAGCGGAGGTCCACCCTAAAGTGGACCTTCCGCTCATTGGAACCCTCCCCCCCTCCGGCGCCACAATTGGCACCTTTCAGGGGGGAGGGGGGTGATGTTACCTGGATAATCCAGGTAACTGCACCCACTTCCGGGATAGCTCTCTGCGGAAAGGGGCGTAGATCTACGCCCCTTTCCAAAAATCCCCCACTGCCTGCTGGGAAACACACAGATCCCAGAGGCAGCGGGTCCATCCTTATTGCGCAGCGCGATTCGCGCATGCACAGTAGGGAACCGGGAAATGAAGCCGAAAGGCTCCACTTCCTGATTCCCATACCCAAGATGGCGGCAGCAGCACCCAGGAGATGATCGAGAGATCGGCTTCGGGTGCCGACATCGCGGGCGCGCTGGGCGGGTAAGTGTCATCATTTTAAAAGTCAGCAGCTGCTGTATTTGTAGCTGCTGGCTTTTAAAAAAAAAAAAACGGCGGACTCCCGCTTTAACCTTACTACCACTGATATAGTGAAGAAATAGCTCATCTTAAAAAAGTAGTATTAGAGCACAGATTAACACTAAATTATCTCACTGCAGCTCAAGGTGGGATATGTAGGGTTATTCACACTGAATGCTGTATATATATTTCTGATAATGAGGACATTATTATTATTATTACTTATCTTGCTAAGGTAAGAGAACGACAGAATAAGGTCAGAGATATTGCTAAAGATGGATGGAACCCCTTTAAGGGATTAGGAGGTTTTGATGATTTTTTATTTGGCATAGCAACAGGGTTACAGAAATTAGGCGCTTAAATTGTGATGTTCCTATTTCTCATGTTTGTTATTTACTTACTCATCAGGCTGTGCCTCTGTGCGACTATCTACTGTGCCAACAGATGGTTCACCAGACCTGATGAACCCATTATTCTGAGAAAGCTAGGAGAGAGCTGAACAGGATGCCGTTTCTCTGCGCCAATGTAGCAGGAGCTTCTAGCAATCGGCTGAAGTAACCTGGAGAAGAATGATGTCAAATAAACAAAAGGAGGCATGAATGAAAAGAAGAAAGGCATCAAGGATCCCTATAGTTGTGTATTCTGCTTTTCACAGTTCCATCTATCACATGAATGCACGCATGTTAGAAAAATATGGGCAGAGGTTACCTGCTTCTGGCAGTTAGTGATCTATTTCTCCAGGAATTAAGTAAGTGCAGTGCAATGCAGTAGGGAAATGAACACAATGTACTGAGCAGAGGCATTTCTTGTTTTTATTGCTTGTCTGTAGTTGTAGTGGGGGACTGCTGACAGGCTAACTATAATTAGAGCAGTGGTTCACTTTTGCTTCAATTTTATATAATACCTTACACTGTCATAGAAAGTATCATTCAAATTTTATTCTGCAATTTATCTTGAAATGAACATTTTTTTGTGGTACAATATGTAGAAAAGTTATTTACAAATGTGTCAATATTTTTTTTTTATTTTGTGTATTTCTTTTACAAGCTAAAAAAGACAGGCAACATTTAAAAATGTATAGAAATGTTACAAAAGTAAAAAATAATAGGAATAATAGCTAAAAAGAGAAAGGAGCAGAGGGAGCTAAATGATATGTGGACCCTTACCTTGTACAACCTTTTCAGTTTAACCTCCCTGGCTGTATGATTATTGAAAATGTTAGGTGCTGAAAGCGGTACAATTATTTTGCATGAAAATCTGGCGTTTTATATTGTAGTCCTGTAATTCTTAGGAACAACTAACTTAAATCTGTCCAAACCAGAGTCTAGCAGACATCCCGGGTATGATAAAGTTTGAAAAATGAAATCATAAATTATAATATAACAAATAACTTTAAATAATTATACCAAATAATAATATAACAATAATAAAAATTATTCAATAATGTAATCAAATAAAAACACTGAAATTTGCTCAGTTGCAAAATTGTCACTGTCATTACTTTTCAGTATTTGATGACTGATCTCCCCACAAATCGCTATCGCTCAATTCTGTGAGTGATTCTTATTTATTATCACTGTTTTCTAGCTGGTCTAAAATCATTTTTGATGTGAAGGGACAGTTTTGGTTGCTATGGACAATCTCCAGTTTCCTGGCATAAAGAACAGTTTTTATAATATAAAACTGCATGCAGGACACTGGGCAGACCACTAGGGACAAAGGGGATGTGAAATAATTACATACAGCAATGTAATCTGTAAGATTACATTATACTTTATGTATACTGTGTGTTTCACTTTTTGAATTTGGTGCCAATCTCCGTCCCCGTGCGTCGCAACGCTCGCAGGGAGCAGAGATCGGCATTGTGATGAATCGAGCGGAGGACGAGCCGCTCGAACAGCACGGGGACATTGCTGGATCCGAGGGAGAAGGTAAGTAAACCTCCTCCTGGATTCAGCGATGAGGTCCCGAGTCTGGCTTGGGGTTACCGCTTTTGGTGTAAAACCTCCACCCGAGCCAGACTCGGGAATACCGCCCGGGGGGTTAAAATAGAAGTAAAGCATTTGTGCTTATACTGTATATAAGAAGATGATAAATACTTTTTTCTCTCTTTTTAAGTGATCACATAAACACCATTCTCAGCTGCATAAGGGGCTTAAGCTGGGTTTTTAGTTTTGGTCATGGGATGGATGAAAAAAAACTGACAGATCTCCAACACAAGCAATGTTGATGCAGGGATGAGACATTAGGGTTGATTTCCTAAAGGTAAATAGCCTGTGTACTAAAAGTACAGTTGCTCTAGATCTGAGGGGAACATGCAAAGAAAAAGAAAAAACAGCATTTTTGCTTGCGCAAGATTGAATGATAGAAAGCAACAGAACTTTCCCTCATTTCAGAGCTTCCCTTCAGATCCAGTGCAAATGAACTTGTAGTGCACAGACTATTAGCCTTTAGTAAATCGACCTCAATGTGATCGTTGAACAGACAGCTATACATACAAACCGAAAGTCGGCTGGTTCCTGATTAAAGTGACTTGATATATATCAGTGTAGCACAGCAATATTATATCTATATAACATACAAAACTAAAAAGTCCAAGAAGTGGAAAAAAATATATAAGAAATAAAGTGAATAAGTCCTCCATGAATAGGTGCACAGAATCCTGCTTCAAATGAAGTGAAAGGCCCGCTCGCCTCCATACAAAGTAAAAGAAGCCTTTTCTCAGTAGAACCAGGTATATCACTCCTCTCATCCTTGATGGAGCGACAACCTCTGTCCTCACAACTCCCCAAGGGTAATATGTAATAAGGCAAAAAAACAGACATGGGGGTGATTTACTAAATGGAATCACTTACACAGTGTTTGGCTGTGCAGCATTTGGTCACGTTTATTATTTTTTATTAAGTCATTTGTGCTGATTACCAATATTATATACATCTATTCCTGTTGAACTGGCTAATTTTCAGCCTGTGTGTACCAGGCTTTAGAAATGTGGGGTGGAGAACCAGCAGTACACTGACCTTCCCAGTGAATGGCTGTGCAGGAAGGCATGTCAGCATAAGTCTGACCATTGGAGGACAAGTAGGCTCTTCTCCCAGCACAGCCAGATAACTGACCACTCTGGAAAACAGGAAAGTGTGAGGATCACCAGGTATTTCACACAAAGGAAGAAAAGCCTGTGGTGTGTGAAACACATCCAAAAACTCCACCAGGTGCCAAACAAAGTGCACCCAGTTAAAGAGCGACACAAAATGTGCAACAGGTGTTGCACTGGTCCACCCTAGGAAGGAGGTACTTCACTGGCCCCATCTGGCTGAAACCAGGCAGACCCCCTTTCTCTGGAAGGTCTGCTGAAATAGACCCACCCAAGTATTCAGTGGGGCTCCCCGGAAGGGAGACCCAATGAGAGAGGGTGAACCAAGCCAAAAGGCCATGTCCACCCCCTCCCGAGACTTTCATAGTAGGCCCAAGGACCCACAACCTACTCATTACACTGTGACAAACGTGTATACACCAAACAAAACAATATAAAAAAGTGACAACACAAGGGTATAAATAGGAAAGTGGGGAGAAGGAAGTGGGAGAAGTGAAAAAGTGACTATTATGCAATACAATGGTCATTGGTCAGAACCTTCAGCCAGGAATAAAAAAATCCCCTGGTACTAGCCAAAAGGCTCGGCCCTAGAGGCATATGTGAAAAAAATGTTATGGCGAAGTGACCATGGTGCCATAAATCAAAGTGACCCTCACTCACAGTGATTGTATGGCACCCCTGAATGGCTACTTCAGGGGCACATTCACCACAGGCTTTTCATCTCAACCTTGACCAACAGCCTAGGCCAAAGCAGCCCCCACCCCAGCCAGGAAGGCCTGAAGTTCTGGCAGCTTGGGGAGAGCCCTGGATGAAGACTCAACCCTCGCTGCCATCACTCCTACCTAATTACATTCAGGAGATACTAACCAACCCCCCTGTAAAGGAGGAGCCAGTGTTCTTTCCCAAATAACTGAACAGCGCTAGAACTACCCCAATCTAGGCCAGAAGACCAGGGACCCGACCCTCTGGTCAGACCCAATGCAGCACCCATTCACACCAGGAGCATCCTTCCAGACTGCTCAGACTCATACAGACTCATACATGGGCCGACCCCAGTATCTGTCGGGCAGCACGGCGTAGTCACTACCAATAACTGCCTTTCCACGTGCAATGACACCATTGGATTTGCCTGCCCCCCCCAATGGGAGCAGCACAGTGCTTCCTCTTGCAACTGATAAGAACAGATACTACACTTGATCTTAGCCAAAAGGAAAGAACAGTATACTTTTTAACACAAGCATATGTTAACACAGACAGGTATCAGGGTTATGAAAAGTTGAGGTAACATATTCCTTAATTAGGGCTAGTTAGGGAGAACAAAGGGTTGTGAAAAAAAGACCAATTAATCAAGAAAAAAAAAATTCCTGTCGCATCATGGCAGCATACACCTATGGGTTGTGGCTCCGCCCCCGCAACCTGATAGGACCGTTTAACTATTAAATCTTGAGAGGGCTTCTGCCTCAGCATTCTCCTTTTTTTCCTCACCTGAGAAGACCGACATCACCCATTACCGCTATCAGCCCAGCCAGGTTCAAGCCTCTCCTGGGTGGAAGTCCTACCTGTACAGCCTCTAAATGAGCTTAATGGAGGAATCCCCACTCTGATGGTCTCAGGGGTATAATTTTTATCTTTACAAATCTTAAATAGATTTATCATGCAGCGGCCTCTAACCTGTGTTTTCTTGGTATTTTCTGTACCTTTCCTTGCTGATCTCTGTAGTTCCTCGCTCCTCGGGCGCCAATGTTTGGACTCTTCAGGGCATGCATTGGCATCCAGTACCTCGCTGTTCTGTCGGTTCGCCAGTTTCCAAAATGGAGCCGGACGTCGCAAGACATTTTTGCGCATGCGCGGGATGACGTCGACGCTGCGGACGGCGGTGGCGCTGAATTTAAAAAACAGCATTTTTTCTTTGTGTACTGTGGCTGCTGCTGCATTACTAATAAGATCATTTTTGAAGTCTTTCCGATCTTTTTTCATCTTGTTTCCTTCGGATCTTAAGGTCAGTCTCTTCGTTTCTAAGGTTCTTTTTTTGCAACTTGCATATCTCCCTACCTGCCTTTTTGCACACTGACTTCCGTTCGTTTTAGGATTCACTCTTCATGGAGGCCACTGCCCCAGCAGACCATCGCCAGCCTAATAGGTAAGTGGGGTCAACTTGGTAAGTACGAAGAGGAAAAAGAGAGCCTGTCACTAATGCTGTCTAACTGCACAGCCCTATCAGGTCATCCAGATCATCGCACTCAAGGTGCTCAAGGAGAAGTCGCTCAAGTCATAGACGGGACCGAGACCATGGCAGAAGCCGTTCAAGGCGCAGAGAGAGTGGAGGTCACAGGAGGAGTCGATCAAGGTCCTACTCTCGACATGGCCACTCCTACCACAGAAGAACCCCTACACGCAGACATTCTTCTTGCGCTCGAAGTCTCCATCCCTCTGGAAACTCATGCTGGGTTTGTGGCGCAATAGCACTCCCAGATAAGCTGGCCTGTCGTTCATGCTTCAATGAAGCAACCAAAGACAGAGAATTAGATCCTAGTATTCCAGCTACTGAATCGCCCCTCCAAATCGCAGGGCCGGAAACTAGCAGACCTTTGCAAGGTACCACATCTGCTGCTCCCTCCTCTTCAAAGATGTCAGATCCTTTGTCAGATAATGATGACACTTCTACCGGCTTCGACTTTGCACTGGTCGAACCCTTCATTAAATCAGTGAAGGAAGCGATCGATTGGAAGAAAAACAAACTCCTCAAAAAGTGAGGAAATATTTTCCAAATCTCAAAAAAGATCCTGAGACCTTCCCATTTATTGAGGAACTAGAGGATTTGATTAAAGAGGAATGGCAAAAGCCGGAAAAGAAGATCTAACAGGTTAGCAAAACTTTACCCCCTGAAGGAGCCTAGTGTCACTCCATTAGTGTCCCCGCCAGTGGTGGATTCTTCTCTGATGTGTCTTGCCAGACATGTAACACTTCCAATCGAAGATGCTGTTACATTTAAAGATGTGCTGGATAGGAAAATTGACTTAGATCTGAAAAGATCTTACCTATCGGCAGGAGGCGCATGCAGACCAGCTGTGCCCCTAGCAGCTATCGGTAGAGCCATTTCCAACTGGTCCACCAATGCCGAGAGGCTGGTATCGGAAGGAGTGGAACAAGAGAAAGTAATCTCAGCCCTCCAGGAACTATCTCTCGCAGGCGACTTTGTCACAGAAGCCTCTGTAGACATAATTAAATCTACATCAAGAGCAATGCTGAGCTCAGTAATGGCCAGAAGGGCACTTTGGCTAAAACCCTGGTCAGCAGACCCATCCTCAAAGTCAAACTGGTGCAAGATTCCCTTTGATGGAGCAAATCTCTTTGGAGAGAAACTAGGCTCTGCGATTTCTAAAGTTACCGGGGGAAAATCGGGTCTGATCCCTTCAGATGGAAGATCTAAACAGCGAAGACCGCCAGCCTCCAGACGAAACCTCCCAGACAAATATAGGGAGGCAAGATCCTACAGACCTGGCAAAGAGTATAGGAGAAACTGGAGGAACCCTCAATCATCCTTCCTCAAGCTCCAGAAAGCCAAGACCCCTACTACAGGGGATCAAAAGTATTTTTGAAGGTGCGCTCACCCAACCAGCTGTAGTAGGAGCCAGGCTCAGGTTGTTCAGGCAGGTATGGGCAGAGACAATAAAGGATCCATGGGCAGTGGCGACTGTCCAGTTCGGCCACAAATGGAGGTTCCGAAAGCACCCAAGGGACCATTTCCAGGTAACAAAGCTACCATCAACTCACCAAAAGAGAATACTACTGAACGAATATGTTCAGGACCTAATCCAGTAACAAGCTATAAGGGAAGTTCCTCTGCCACAGAGAGGGGAAGGATTCTATTCTCCTCTATTTTTGGTAAAAAATAAAACAGGAGACTTACGTCCTGTCATGGACTTAAAAAAACTCAATCACCGAATCCTGGTGGAAGCATTCAAAATGGAGAGTCTGCAGACAATTCTCCAGGCCATCAACATAGGAGATTGGATGCTCTCCATCGATTTACAAGACGCCTACCTGCATGTTCCCATTCACACCTCATTTCAGAAATTTCTCCGCTTTGTTGTAGGTCATCAACATTTCCAATTCCAAAGTCTCCCGTTCGGACTATCCACTGCTCCAAGAACATTTACAAAGGTTTTACTCCCAGTAATAGCCCTATTAAGGGAACAAGGCCTGAAAGTGCACCACTATCTAGACGATATCCTTCTCCTGGCCGACAACCGAGATTCCCTCCTACTTCATCGTGCAATCCTAATCTCCACCCTGCAAAAATTCGGGTGGCTGATAAATTGGGGGAAGAGCAGTCTAAGTCCCACGCAGAGAATGATTTTTCTGGGGGCGGAGCTGGATACCCGACTCAATACAGTAGAACTCCCGGAGTAGAAAGTTCCCATCCTAATCCGGAAAGCAAAGAGACTACTCGTGGTCACTACCATTCCCGCCAGGGAATGTCTCAGTATTCTAGGGTCATTCTCAGCAACTATTCCAATGGTACAATGGGCCCATTGGAATGCCAGACCTCTTCAAATATCATTCCTGAAGCAATGGAATGGCATGTCAATGACCCAGCCGATAGTGATTTGGAAAGAGGTGAAGCAATCGCTATCATGGTGGACCAAACCACACAATCTGAAGAGGTGCAAACGCATAGTCCTTCTCTCTCAAGAAGTAATCACCTCGGATGCCAGCATGGAAGGATGGGGAGCACACTACCGTCACCACGCAGTTCAAGGTTGTTGGCCATTCAGGACACACGATGTGGTCTCCAACATATTGGAGATGAAAGCAGCATTCCAGGCACTACTAGCCTTCAGCCCATTTCTGGATGGGAAAGAAGTCCTGCTAAAGATGGACAATGGAGTGGCAGTGGCCTATATCAACAGGCAGGGGGGCACCAGGAGCCGCTCCATGTTGCAGGAAGTCCAACCAGTCTTCCAATGGGCACAGCTGAATTTAGCCAGTCTCAGGGCAACATACGTGCCAGGTGTCCAGGATCAGATAGCAGACACCTTGAGCCAACAGTTCATATCCAACCACGAATGGGCCCTAAGCCATCAGGCTTTTTCTCTGATAACGAAAATTTGGGGAGTTCCGGATATCGATCTGGCAGCAACTCCGAACAACGCAAAGTGTCAGAGGTACCTGGCGAGGGTTCCCTTTCCTTCGGCAGAAGGCACGGATTGTTTACAACACAACTGGAATTTCCACCTAGGTTACCACTAATAACACCTACAAGAGAATCTGGGATAAGTTCCTCTCGATCGCACAACAACAAGCCTGGGACCCTTCTTCCCCTACAGTTGCTCAGATCCTAGAGTTCCTGCAGCTAGGTCTCAACAAAGGTCTTGGTTCAAATACCCTGAAAGTGCACGTATCAGCTCTATCTGCCATAACGGGGGTGAAATGGGCTCAAGAGCCTCTTATTTCTCAATTCCAGAAGGCCTGTCTAAGATTAAGACCTCTCAGGAAACCCTCCTTTCCAACTTGGGATCTTTCGGTAGTGCTGGATTTCCTATCCCATGATCCATTCTTTCCAGTTGAAAAAGCTTCCCTTTGGGACCTAACCCTCAAAATCACCTTCCTGATAGCGATTACATCAGCCAAGAGGGTATCGGAAATGCATGCACTAATGGCAAAGGAACCACACCTTACCATCTACCCAGACAAGGTAGTTCTGAAACCTTCAGACCGCTTCATCCCCAAAGTGGCTTCCTCCTTTCATTTTAATCAGGAAATATTCCTTCCTGCTCTTTCCACAGAGCAGGGCAACCCTCATCCACTTGATGTAAAATCTAACTTACTGGCCTACCTCTCGAGAACCAGTGACCTCAGGAAAGTGGAAAATCTCCTAGTTATCCCTCACGGCTCCAGAAGAGGACAGGCGGCTACATTTCACGCACTATCGCAGCATGGCTGGTGAAAATCATAAAGAAATCCTACTCATCTAATCAAGCGCAAATACCTGAGGGCTTAAAGGCGCATTCTACAAGGGCGATGGCAACTTCCTGGGCAGCCTTCTGCAGAGTCTCCTCAGAAACCATCTGCAGGGCAGCCACATGGTCTTCAAAAAGCACATTTATATCCCACTACAAAGTGGACTCTGCTAGGCTGTCCACGGTGGAATTTGGAAGAGCAATTATTCAGTTCAATTCCTCCATTCCTTGTAAATAAACTTCTTCTGCTCATACCCACCCAGTTTTTGCGAGTTATTCCCCATAGGTGTATGCTGCCATGATGCGACAGGAAAACTGAAAATTGTATACTCACCTTTCCGTAATTTTCCTTTCCTGTTGCATCTCATGGCAGCATACAGATGCCCACCCGTCTAAGGTGAGGTATCTATATATTGAGAATGCTGAGGCAGAGGCCCTCTCAAGATTTATTAGTTAAAGCGGGATTCCACTCTTTTTTTATTTTTTTCTTACCTGTCTCACTGGTGGGTGAGTGCTACCTTCGATTGGCATCCACGTCCGGCGTTTATTTGACCCCCGGCGCCACAAATCTTTTCCTCAGGATGACTTATAAAAACCTGCCCTGGCATTTTCCATTTTAACTGTGGGCGTCTGAAGCCCACAGGCATTTACTTCCTGGTATATGATGACGTCTGGCTCCCAGCATGCTCCGCTCCATCTTGCACATGCTCAGTGAGAGCAGTGACAAGGAAAGAAAAACTTTCATTGTCCCCCATGGATTCTTGGGAAATTTCCCAGGGACCATTGCGAGGACGATAGCCACACCTACTCCCACGGGAGGACAACCAGGAAGTCAGCTGAAACATCAGAAATAAAAGGTAAGGAAATGATATTTTTTTTTTTCAGGGTTCGTTTAGGTAAGTATGCTATCTGTTGATTTTAATAACATGAACTTTCATTTTTAGGTACCAAACCACTTTAAACGGTCCTATCATGTTGCGTGGGCGGAGCTACAACCCATAGGTGTTTGCTGCCATGAGATGCAACAGGAAAGGAAAATTACGGAAAGGTGAGTATACAATTTTCTGTTATTTTAACCTTGAAGTTTGCTGCATTGCTATTCCTATGTAAAATAGCTTTACCTGACAATTGTAACAATCTACAATTTTTCCATTTTAACAAGCGCTAAAGCTGTTTTCTGCTGTTACAGCAATCAGTGCCAAAACAGCTCTGCTAAACAGACCAGAGCTTTGGCTCTCAATCGGACAACGGGTCCCGGGATTTACACCCGTGTATGTGTTCTCTTTGGGGTAAAATTGATGTACAAAGATGTACAAGTCACTAACTGGTTAATGTGCTCATTGTTCTTGGGCTGATGATTCCCTTTTTGCAGACACTATATTAGACATTTGGGTAGAAAGTCTGATATTTCCCCTTTGGAGCTGACTTTTGAACCATGTTTTTTTATACCTAGAATTAACATAATTGGTGTCTCCAAAATCCTTCAGTGTGTTTTTCTTGTAGCATGCTGTGTTTATGTAGTAATATGTAACAGAACAGGCTGAACACACCAGGCCATGACCTAAATAACATTAGAAATATGCATCTATCATCATTCAAGATCAGGACATTGGTCCCCACAGATTACCGCTACCCCTCTACTCCTGCATTTCTCTAAAGGGTTTAACGCTAGCTTTTCCATAAACATTCTATTTCTTGCCTGGAAGCTTAACCAAGAGCAGAAGATTTATCTCTGCAGTGTAAAAGGAGAGTAAACAGCCTAGTCGAAAGATTATTTAAAAGCTTGAACTCTTTGCTCTGCTGGTAATCACAGGGCTTTATTGATAAACAAAGCCAATGCCAATGAAATAATTTTGTTTACAAACAGGTTCAGATTGCAGAGTGAAGGGCTCTGGCATGTTTTTTAATTTTGTATACTGTTTTGTTATGTTGTTAAAAGGGAATCAGTTTAAATATACTGTACAAATGTTCAGTTACGTTGAAATCATACTATTAATGCGTGTGTTTACATTCTTAAAAGCATAAGCCCTTGTACAGACGGTCGGACATTCCGACGGATTTTGTCCGAAACTGGTGTTGCATACACACGGTCGGACAAAGTTGTCGGAAAATCCGATCATTCATAACGTGATGACGTTATTTAGTTACGACAGGACTATGTTCAGGCTAGTAGCCAATAGCTTTGGTCTAGGAATTTGATCTGAGCATACGTGGCACTTTATCCGATCGGAATTCTCTACAAACGATCGGACAAAGTCCGATCGGATCATGTTGTCAGAAAATTGTTATATTCAGCTCCCAAACTTTGTTGGTCGGACATTCCGACAGAAAAAGTCAGATGAAGCCCACACACACGATCGGATTATCCGACAACGCGGTCCGATCGGACATTTTTTGTCGGAATGTCCGACCGTGTGTATAAGGGCTTAGACCTACACTATATTACTAAAAGTATTGGGATGCCTTCTTTTACATGCAATGAATTTTAATGTTATCCCAGTCTTAGTCAGGTTCAATATTAAGTTGGTCCTCCCTTTGCAGCTATAACAGCTTCAACTCTTCTGGGAAGGCTGTCCACAAGGTTTAGGAGTGTGTCTATGTGAATGTTTGACTATTCTTTCAGAAGCGCATTTGTGAGGTCAGGCACTGATGTGGACAAGAAGGCTTGGCTCACAGTCTCCATTCTAAATTATCCCAAAGGTATTCTTTCAGGCTGCGGTCAGGACTCTGGGCAGGCCAGTCAAGTTTCTCAACCCCAAACTCGCTCATCCGTGTCTTTATGGACCTTGTTTGTGCACTGGTGTTCAGTCATGTTGGAACAGAAAGGGGCCATCCCCAAACTTTTTCCACAAAAGTGGGAGCATGAAATTGTCCTAAATGTCTTGGTATGCTGACTCCTAAAGACTTCCCTGCACTGGAACTAAGGGGCCAACTCCAACCACTGAAATACAACCCCACAGCACAATCCCCCCTCCACTAAATGATTTGGATTAGTGCACAAAACAAGGTCCATAAAGACATGAGTGAGTTTAGAGTGGAGGAACTTGACTGGTCTGCACAGAGTCCTGACCTCAACCCGATAGAACACCTTTGGGATGAATGGGAGCGAAGATTGCGAGCCAGGCCTTCTCGTTCACATCAGTGCCTGACCTCACAAATGTGCTTCTGGAAGAATGGTCAAACTTTCCCAAGTTTTGGGAAGTTTTGGGAAAAGACTGGGATGCCATTTAAGTTCATGCACGTGTAAAGGCAGGCATCTCAATACTTTTGGTAATATAGGAAAAAGAGGAACACAACTGGAAGAAGCATGCTGGATTAAAGCAACTCTGTCTGCTTATAGAAAAAGGTTGGGAGGACAAGAGAATCCAAAATAGGATTCTTCAAACAGAAACAACTAGTAATATCAAAATATAATTTCTTTATTGAAAAAATTCCATCAAGAATATTCAAGAAAAACTCCTCCACCACATAAATTAAAATATGATAACGTTATCCAAACACAGATGGCCACAACAATCACTCAACCCTCATTCAAAACCTAAACCAGCTGGTAATTAAATAAATGATCCCTGAAGGGGATATTCCTCAAATCTAAAAAAGCTGCCCGCTAATATTAATAATCAGTGGGGAATATGATTGGAAAAATTAGATACACATCTGCTAGTGAAACCATGGTCGGGTATAGGTAACAATTCCAGACAGTCCTCAGTGGTCAGGGATGATGGCTACTAGTAAGGGCTTATGGTGGAATTCTGAAAAAAGTCGGGATTCCATTGTATGGTGGAGACAATTTGCAATAAGCAGATCACACTGTAGCAGAGAGGCACTAGCCGGGATTTAGTCCTGAATCAAGGACAAGGTTTCCAAATAGCATGGGGTAGTCATAACCATCAGTGCAGACTCAATTTCTCCATAGATCTACTTCAATCCTTCCACACATAACTATTTTGCTGAAGCCGACTATGTGGCAATGAATTGAGGCAAGCGGTGGACGGGAGTGAGAGACAGCGCAGTCATATCACTTACCCAACAGGGTATAGAAGAACACGGATACGGGGTCACTACTCTCCAGGTATCCAAATG